>NC_088869.1:61761406-62001132 GCF_032884065.1 Artemia franciscana | reverse complement strand
ACGTTGTAAAAAAAAAAGTCAGCCTGAATTTTTGTTTAACAGTACTTTGAAAAACATTAAAAATAAGTTTTACTTCTCCTAAAGTCGCTCAAAATTCTTCTTCAAATACCTACTGGGTCGGACGTTATTGGCAGGATATGTTTAAGGTTAATACGTATAGTTTCTGGAAATGAGCAGTGTATTATCAGCAAACTTTTTCCCAACGGCACCAAATCATAGAAATATAGGGGGAGGGGCAGAAATATATTTTAGTTTTTTTTCTGAAGACAAAAAAGATGTTTCTTAAATGTAACGGGGGGACGTATTTTTGTTATTTCTTTTCATTTTTTCAATATATCATATTCTACTCCGATCATTTGGATATTCATGAAGTTTTTGCTTTATTCTATTTTCATTATTTGATTGAGTTATTCGATTGAAATAATATGCTAGTGATTAGTTACAAATGTAACTTATTTTCTGAAAATGATTCTATACTCAGGTTTTCTGTTACAGGTCGTTGCTATAATCAAACCGTCATGAATATTAATTAAAAGTTCTTTACTGAGATAAGAAGCATTACAGCTTATTCAAATGATCAGAGCAAGAATTAATTATGTTACCTTTTAAGGTAATTTTCTTTTGAGAAAATTGTTGTTAAGGGCTTTCAATTGCTATACTACTCACGTGTTAAGTGAACACTTTATCATCTGAGCGAACATATAATGTCTCATTGCTCTTCGATAAGATTAATAAGCTTCAGGTCTTAATTTGACATAACATTACCTCACCTGATGCTTTATTTATGTCTTAATTATAAGAAACGTTTCCACATACAAGTTTTTCAGAAAAAGTAATGAGCTATATTAAAACCAAAGACGACAGATATGATGTCATATAAAAATTCAAACTAAAAATGAACAGAAATTACTACAATCAGAAGCATGGTTAACGCTCTTAAATCTTCCAAAGGCCAGACCATGATTACGTGATTAAGGTCAGAGCGTAAGCTGGGTGGTGAGTGGCGCCTAATGGATCATAGTTTGTAAGCATTTTGAATATGTCTCACTCTAGTTCGGGTGACATCTCTTCCATGGGTGAGCGACTATTTCATCTTCAAAATAACCCAATTGATGTTCTTAGCCTTATAAATAATTCAGGTTAGGTATTCTAATAAATCAGGTATTCTAATAAATCACCATCAAATCCCAATTTTTCAGTTAGTAGTAAGTATGTATCGGATTTAGAGTATCCAAACGAGATTGTAGTTTCTTTGTACTTCAGATTAACGTTCAGGGCCTTTGTCCTTCGTTTGATGAGTTGAAACAAATAGTGCGCAGTCGCCACCCTGATTTTATTGGTCTTTGTGAGACTCTCCTTGATTCGAAAAACGAATCTCTATTGCATCTCCCTAGGTACAAAATGGAATATTTTAATCGAAGTGAGATGGCCTTGCTGTTTATGTTTAGGAACATCTTCCGTACTCTGGTAGACATGACCTGTCAAGAAATGAAGAAGGTTTTTTTGAATACTTGTTTATTGAGATTAAAACCAAACTAAAACTTTGATTGTTGGTAATATATACCGATCTCCTAATGGGTCTATTCCCTCTTTCCTTCAGATTCTTGATGAGGTATTGGATATAATCCAAATTCCATTATGTGAACTTGTTACTCGGTGACTTCAACCTTAATTTATGTGACTGGAGGCCATCCTCATCCTTGGATTTTCTTTCAATAATGCTCGCTTGTGAAACACTACCTTCTGCATGCATTCCGATTCGTATAACTAACACTACCGCTTCTTTGCTTGATAATATTTTTTCATCGTTGCAATTCTGTATTGACGAGTGATATCTCAGGCCATTTTCCTGTTTTTTTCATGTATGATTTTTCTTATTCATTGCCTAGGAGGAGCCAAGGAGCTGGTTTTTCCTCATTAAAATTTAATGAACAGGGTTTGCATATTCTTAGGTCACGGTTGGCGGGTCGTTCGAGGAGTATTTCTGAAAATGAATCTGATATAGATTCTTTGTTTAATTTGTTTCATGATTCTTTGGAAGAAGTTACCTTGGATACATTTGATGCACCCCAGTCGAATCCGGCATCGAAGAGAACATCCTCTTTGAATCTTTGGATGACTCCTTGAAAGTTGGAGGAAGGAAAATAATTTTTGGAAGGCTTACAGGTCCTCTAAGCCATTTTAGCGTGGTTCTCGGCCTCGGCTTTTCAAAGGGAATGGAAGAGTTTATATAGGACATGTAAGCCTTCCAAAGCCAATAGAAGAGTTTACAATTCGCTTTGCCGAAAGGCTAAATTGTTATTTTATTATAGAAAATTCTCTGCGTACGGTAAAAATATTATAAAGACATGGCAACTAATCAATTCTGTTACTTGCCCATCTTTTCTGCCTCCTTCTGTTCCTTCAAGTGTTTTGATTGACGGCAAAAATGTAGAGGGTGAGCTAAAAGTTCAAGATGCGCTTACTTCCTATTTTGCTAATATCGGCAAAACTACAGCCTCTTCTGTAATTCCTTCTTCTTCTCTATCTGATTTTAGGTCTTCCCTTGGACCTTCTTGTCCTAAATCAATGGCATTAGAACCTGTCTCTGAAGCTGAAATACCCAGTATTGTCAATGATTTAAGGGATTCTTCATCTTGTGGCCCAGACCGCATTCCAACTAAGGTTGTTAAGTCATTCTTCCTTTCATCGTGTCTGCCCTCATCTGAATTGTCAATCTTTCTTTTGAAAATAGTGTCTTTCCAAGTGCTTTAAAGCGTGCTCGTGTTATTATTCTTTTTAAAGACGGATCAAGGAATGGTCCTGCAAATTATTGTCTCATATCTCTTTTATTAGTGTTTAGTAAATTTTTTGAAAAGCTATGTTTTCTCAGCTTCTTGATTTTCTTAATTCTAAACACTTTTTTCGTGATTTTCAGTTCAGTTTTAGGGTGATGCACTCGACTGAGGCAGCAGTCATCCTGCTCTTTTTTCGATCTTCGAAAAGCATTTGACTAATTAACAGTCAAGATTCTTCTTTTGAAACTGTCCCATATTGGTAGAAGAGGGAATGTTTATCCTTAGTTTCTATCATATTTATCTGGTTGAGTCATCTCGGTTGATCCACATTTTTCTGACCCTTCTGGAATAGAGTTTGGTGTTCCACGAGGATCTGTCATTGGGCCCATACTCTTTTTAATCTGCGTCAACGACCTAATTAATGCGGTAGCAAATTTAAAACCTACCATTTGCTGTTGTCTTTGTCAACTAGTATCTGTTACTAATTGTGACAGGATTTCGTCCTTACCGGATGCACTTATTGCTTTTGCTGATGACAGTGACCCTTTTTGAAAGAGTTATCCAGTGGTTTGATGTAAGTCATCTTGCCTTAAATGTCGAAAAGTCAGGTTTTCTAATTTTCTCCAGAGTCTCAAAGGCTTGCCCTGACTTAAATGAAATACACGCATCAAGAGGTTCTCTAAGCAGAAGTAAGGATCGTTACATTCAATTCCTATGCATCTTGCTTGACTAAAATCTTTCCTTTAAGCATCAAATTGACCTGATTAAAATGAAAGTTTCCAGGAGTCTCGGGATCCTTAGAAAGCTCAAACACATGTTTCCAGGGTCGATTCTTAGAATCTTTTTCTGCGGCCTAGTTCAGCCTTATGTTTCATATTGTTATGTTATTTGGATGTCAACTTTTCCCTCATCTCTGAAGCGACTTTCAAAATTTTATGGTAAAGCAAGGATTCTTATTTAGGAAACTAACCGATATTCACATAAACCCTTGTTTGATTTGAAATCTCTCTAATTTCTTACTTGTTCTTCTTTCATCTTTTTACAGTTGTACGGTCATCTTCCTGCTGTGCTATGTAATAACATATCTTTTGTTTCTGATCTATCGATTTACCATTTCCGCACTTCCAACAATTTGCAGATTCTTCACACTCCATCAGTGAGGTCTGACTTCAGCCTCTGACAGCTAGCAACAGTATCTGGAACAAGCTCCCAGAGTTTGCACGGAGCTGCCACTCCTTTGATATGTTCAAAATCATGTAATTCAAAACAATTACATTAGAGAATTTCTGGCTAGTAAATAAAAAAATTCTGGTTTCCCTTGGAGTTGATGTGTCTAGATTGAGTTGGATATTTAATTGAGCTGGTAAAATCATGTGCTACCCCCTGCCTAGCTGTCATTTTTGAGGATTATTAAAATAGGCAACTTGATTTATTTGGATTTTGTGTATATTTTTTTGTGTTGGTATTTTTTTCTCCCCTGTTCTTTCCCGGCCATGATGCCCTATGGGGGAAATTGTCTTGAAGTAGTTTTTTGTTTATGAAATTTATTGTTAAATAAAGAACTTAGAACTCAGAACTTAGTATTTCTAGAGTCAATCCTTGGGAAAAAACTGCTAATCTTTACAAATCAGAAGAACTGAAAGACTTTGTTCAAAATGTAACTTACCAAAAACAAACAAGTTTAGGTCCATGTTGGGGCTCTCCACCCCCACCTCACCCACAGAACTATGTTTTTTGCTTTTGACCTAGAGAACGATCCCTGAAAGTTATGAGCCAATTCCACAACAAGCATCCAGCAAGCCCTCCTTTCCGTTTAAAAACGAATGTTTGAAAAACGGGCAACTCGCTTATTTCACAGCCCTTGTCCCACAAGATGTGGGGTCATGCCATCCCTATGGGCATATTTATTGAACCTTTGGCTATCCAGACAGAATGACAATCTCAAAATTCTGATCGAATATCTTTGAGTACTAAGGTGGCTAGGTAGCAAAAATGGGCATCGAAGGGGAGCTAGTTGCCCCCCAATCACTTTTTAATCTTAAGAAAAACACTATAAATTTCAATTATCAAAAAATGAACCCCTCGAAATTCTCTACGACTACCCTTCCGATGCAAAGTAGTCTAAGGAAAAAAAAATGCATTGAAGCCATTTCGCTGTTTACTTAAGCAGCACTATAGCGCTAACAATGAAACTATCGAGTTTATATTTAAATTCCAAAAATTCATGCTATATTTATGTCTGACAAAATTTATGCAATGCCGTAGTTTTATTTAGAGTGACTAAATTTGTAATGTATAGTAAATCAGTTTAAGTTTTTGATTGAAATACAAGAGTATTTCAGGAGTAGCTATAGATGATAGACGGATTAGATATCTTATGAGAAGCTTTTAAACATACATTCAGACATCGAGGACTATTAAGCTAAATGTTCGAAAAGATATTAAGAGAGGGAAGACAGAGAAATTATAAGAAAAAGTATAACATTGAAACTGGCTAATATAGAATCTAGAATCGTTTTATTAAAGCAAAATCTACCAAGGGAAAGAACATCTTCCTTTATTGATCGCAGCCCACGGTAAGGTAAAACAAAAATTGGTTTTTTGGTACCTAGTTGGTTCCCTTTGATTCTGAACTCATTGCCGCGGCTACCTAATTTTGGTGCTCGAGACATGTAAACGCATCTTTACTCGTAGTTGGTGATTACTAATTTCTGTATTCAGTGAAAAGACTAAATTAATATAGATGACATCGTAACACCTCCATTTATAAAAGACACCTCTGTACACAAACCGTTAAAATAGGGAACATAAATCAACAGATCATATGGAAAAAGCTAGAAGCAAGTCCTCGTTGATGTGCTACCTTCACCTGTTACCTTCTCCTTTATGTTAGTTATCGATATATATATATATATATATATATATATATATATATATATATATATATATATATATATATATATATATATATATATATATATATATATATATATATATATATATATATATATATATATAAATATATATATATATATATATATATATATATATATATATATATATATATATATATATATATATATATATATATATATATATATATATATATATATATATAACTAATCCTGTCTAATAACTAATAATTTTATTTAACTAATCAGTAATTGTACACCTAAGCTTATATTTTCAGCATGAACTTTTATTTGTTTTTCATCGAAAGTCTTTCATATCCTTTTACATGTTGTTTTTTTCATAATAATAAAAATGGCTTGGTTTTAAGAAATAATTCCAAGAACGGTTCAAGTATTTCTCAGCATACTGTCTTCGGCAAATAAATACATAATACAAAAACATTAACTGTTAATTAACTGTTAATTGTTAATTAACTGTTAACAAAGAATTGGCACATAATGCGAGTATAATATTGTTTTTTGCTCTGCAAACAAATTTATGCTTATTTACTTTTTGCTTGTAGGAGCGCAGCTTTGGTTTTGAGTTTGGGGGGAGGGGGAGGTATAAAGAATGTACTGATGAAATAGCCCAGTGGGTTGACAAATACTGATGCATAGGATAAATTATGATAGATAACTTATGATATGATAACTTAAGCTAAATTTCAAGGTTTCGGTGCTTCTTGCCCCCCCCCCCCTTAGCTGTGCCTGGTCACTTGTAAGTATGGAACACTGTCTTTGATAAATGTATGTCTATCTTCTTATCTATGCAATAATTGTACCTCTAAGCTTGTATTTTCAGGATTCAAGTCCCTATCATAAATCAACGTTGAGCTATTCATGTCTGTCTGTTATTGAAAGATATTCATATCCTTTTAAATGTTCATTCTGTGATGTGTGGCCTTGTAGCTAAGTTGACTAGTATACTACTCTCTTCTAAACAACTGTATCTGTAGATGTCTACATCTTAACTGACTTAATCTAGAGTCTGCATCATATTTTCTTCAAGAAATTTCATTCAACTCTGCGCTCTAAACATTCTCAGAAATATCTTAAAAGGTTTCTCCAGCAGCTGAAAAGAATGAAGCCACTTTTTCTTGCGAAGACTTTACAAATCAGTACTTTGTTTCATTATCAAGTAAAAAAAAGCTTTGCTCTTTTCTCTGTCTACTTTTGTGCTTACTTTCTTCTTTTCATTTAATTTCTACTATAAAAATTAAAAAAAATTACCCGAAATCAGGAACGGTTGAGGATAACGGTTTTGTTAACAAAAGAAAAATGAAGATTGGAAGTGGAGATGAAGCAAACTTTTAATGTTCAGTTTGGGGGAACCAAAAGGAACTTATCAAGGACTAAAAATGTTTGGATAACAATATATTTTTTCGTATTGATTCTTAGTGTGAAAAGTTCTTTTTTATGTGGATCTGAATAAAATTTCAGGCCGTGAATGCATCTCAATTTAAGTTTCAGAACCGAAAGATTCGCAATTAGAAAAATTCTTGCCTTCTCTGAAGTTTATTGCCGACTCTATCTGGAAGCATAAGGCAAGCCTAGAAATACCTTCGGCGGTGGTAAAGTTCTAAAAGTAAAAGTTTCACCCTCCGTCCCTAGATAGCATAGCAAATCCATCAGCGCACCTCAACGTGGCGAAGGGGTGTAAACATCACTAAGCTTCGTGCTGAGCAAGATGATGGCTAACGCGTTGCAAGGTGAGCTTGAGGAGTGGCGCCCCTCAATGAAATTATAGTCTTGTAAATGGCACAGCATTTACACTGGATTCTGATTAATGGATAATTCTTCTGGGTCTGGTCGGTTTTCTGTGGGCGTTTTCAGGCTGAAAAGCCTCTTCCTAGCTAATTTATCCACTATGCATTGCCTCCCCATAACAGCATAAGATGGGCTCAGGACTGCACGCACCCTCATTCAACTAGAGATTCCAGGGACTTATTGCTGTCCAGTTCTAAGCCGGCTTAAATCCTTCTGTGTAGACTTGAGGTGATGTGTTAGTCCACTTCCTGTACTGGTTGGAACCATTGTTTTTCCAGAGGGCAAAATAATTTCAATGATTTAAAGAATATTGTAATTACAACTTTGAATGTTACAACGTTAAAAATAATTATCATATCGACATTTTGACTGACGAATTCGGACACTTCGAATTACACTTATTATGAATTTCAGAAACTCATATTCCAGGGATGAGAAACATGAAATTATGTGATATGTAACTTATTTATTCAAGCAAAAAAGATGGGGTGCATAGACAGGGAGCAAGGCTCATGATAAATAAGGAAACTGCTAAGTCTTGTGTAGCTCGGGAATGTGTTAATAATAGAACGCTAGTCACTCATTTTATTACTAAAAAGTGCAGAGTAGAATTTTACTTACAGCTACAGGAACAAATAGACCGAGTTCCGGGTAGGAATATGGTGTTTCCATTAGGAGATTTTAAGGCTCAGTTTTGTAGAGCTAGGGATAGATAGTATCCTAGTCTAGGTATTTGTTTTTGTAGGGAAAGAAAACAGTAATTGCTACAGGCTCCTGTGATTTTGTAGGTATAAAAATCGAATAATAACCGATGCAGTTTTTGGATAAAAAATGGCCCATAAGTTAACATGGTATTCACATGATGGAAATACAGCTAACTCATTGATTATGTTATAACAAACTGAAGACTGGCAGGGTCAATTCAAGGGACTACTGATAATGTTGTTAAAAGTAAAGATCATCATCAATTAGTGTCTAGGGTTAATTTAAAGCTGAAATTTAGGAGGGGTAACTACCTTCAAGCAAGCTATGACGTTGGTAGACTCCAGGATGAGAATATGTGAAAAACCTTGAAGGAACAGTTGAATAAAAAGCTGGAGAGTTCAAAATTTGACAATCGAGAAGATGGGTAGGATAATATTAGGAAAAGAATTTGTGAGGTTGCTAATGGTGTCTTAGGGAAGAAAAATAGGAACCAACGAGGAATGTTATTGAAAATGTTTTATGTTTTATAGAGAGGAGGAGGGGTTTTTACGTAAATTTTCTGAGTGATAGATCGTATGAAAATAAGAGAAATGTGAAGAAAGTGGAGAAAATATTAAAATATCAACTAAAGAGGTTCGAAGTAGCGGCCATGGATAAAATTGCCGAAGATCTGGGAGATGCAGCAAGAGGGCATAATTAAATATCAGACTGGCATGTTAATATATTGAGAGGTAGTATTCAATCTAGGCGTGTCCCAATTAAAGATAGGAACGGGACCAAATTAGTGATAAGGAAAGAGTTAAAGAGGGATAGGCCGACAATTTTGTGAGTGTGCTAAACCGAAGGATATAGAAATGATATAGAAAAGAGCTAAAAGGTCTCTGACACTTTAGAACTGTAGGAGGACTTTTTTTCGAGAGTTTTATTAGAGACATCAATCTAAAAGGCATTTTAGGAGGTCTCTAGACCCCGTCAAAATGGAGATTATGAAAATGACCTGGATAGAGTTGCGAGAAAAGATATACAGGAGAATAAAAAAGTTTGTGACATCCTAGATATGACGGAAGGTTTATTTTGTGAAGAACAATGACTGGCAGTGCTTAAAGGGTAAAAAAAATAGTAAGGCCCCAGGTGCTAATAGTGGGGTAAATGAGTCTCTTGCATATAACAGTTAAGTAGTTTTGCTTAGTATGGGCTGTTGTTCACTCTATACTAGCTTACAGATACTGCTACAACCATGATATGGTCAGATCATATTCCAATGGAGATTTAACTATACATTTTAGCAGAAGTTACATGGAAAATGGAAGTAGAGGATAAGATAAATGATGAACAGGAAAAGTATGATCGCTATACAAAGCCTCAAAAGACTGAGTGGTGTGGTGGGGAGTTGGAATTAATGGAAAATTAACTTTAAAACCTGACGTAACCGAGATGTTTGAAATCATGCCTGGCTCATTGATGAATGTTGGCATGACTGAGTGAATTGCTAAAATCTCACTAATGACCATTTTCTAACTGGCAGAAAACATTGACACTTTTTTCAATGACAGGTTAAAAAATAATGTCACTTTTCCGATGACAAATGAAAAGGATGTCGTTATTTCAAAGATATTAAAATCTATGACCATTTGTCCAATGGCAAGAAAAATAATAACAATTTGTTCGATGACAACGAAAACCAACGACAACTTTTACGATGACAAGAAAATACAATGACAGTTTATCCAATTAAAAGAAAAAACAATGACAGTTTATTCGATGACAAGAAAATATAATGACTGTTTCCTGATGGCAGAAAAATCCGGTGTCATGTTGTCCTATGACAGTCTTGGTAATTGCAGATGGCAAAAAATACGATGACCAAGTTATTTCATTGGAAAATATTATGGAACCAGTCTGATATCTAGTCTCTTGCTACGATACTCATTCGGAGCAAACGGATGCTGAAGCGGATAACTGTAACTGTGGTTTTGTGGTTCGGATGGTTTTAGAAGGTTGTATAAAAACAGATAAATATGATCAATAAAGCTTTTGAAGAGCAACGGTTATCCTCTGATGATTGAAAACACTGAGTAAAACATGCTTATGACCAAGTAAAACAAAAGCAAAATCAACACTGACTATTGCAGCAGCATCAACTTTCGTGTCGTTTCGTATTTCTTGTGTTGTATCAGACACAATGAAAAGCCGCTGAGATTTAGTAATCACCAGTGAGTATACTGTGAGTGAAGTTTAAAAATCCATTTACCTTGTATACAATGCCAAATTTCATAAATTGAAACAATCCTAGAATTAACTAATGAAAATTAGTCCATTATGTTTATAAAGAATAAATTTTCAATGTCACTATGGCCAAATATAAGACAAAAAAAAAAATCCACATGTTTCGCCTGTATAAAAATAAGGCGTCTTCATCGTATAAGAAACAATGATTTAAAAGCTAAAATAAACCAAAAACAGATAAGAAAAAACACCACTAATATTAAACTAAAAGTGTCCGATCAGACCGCACAGGTTATTGCTGCTAATAAAGTTACTTTGATGAAAGCACTAAAGTTGATTCAAGTGCTTTGTCTCTTTTCTTCATTGAGTGCTTTGTCTTTGTTTCTTTGTTATGGCTAGGCAGTTCGGGTTGAGATCTTATATATATATATATATATATATATATATATATATATATATATATATATATATATATATATATATATATATATATATATATATATATATATAAGTTGTCTGTGTGTGTGTGGGTCTGTCTGTCGGGTGACGTCATGTTTATGTGTCGACTGACGTCATGTTTTCAACTGACGAAATTACAGACCGGGACATCGGGACACAAATGACGACCGGGACACCGGCACATAAGGAATATAAATGACGACACTCAAAGTGAAAGCGACCGGGACAAAAGGAATGTTCGATTAGCAATCACCATCAACAAAGCAACGGGACACAAATGACGACCGGGGCGCAGGGAGTATAAATGACGACCAGGACATAAGTAACAAAAAACTACAAAAAAATAAAAAAAGGTAAAAACTAAAAAAAAAACTAAAAAGAAAAAAAAGGAAAAAAATGAAAAATAAAGGAGAAAAACAAAACTAAAAAAGCGAATGTATATACAGACCGGGACACCGGGATACAAATGACGACCGGAAAACAGGGAATATAAATGACGACCGGTACACAGGGACACAACTGCAACGGGGACGCCGGGGGGCACAGGGGGATATAAATGACGACCGGGACACCGGGACACAAGGAATATAAATGACGCCCGGGACACTCAAAGAGAAATCACAGACCGGGACACCGGGACACAAATGACGACCGGGACACAGGGAATATAAATGACGACCGGGACACAGGGACACAACTACAAAGGGGACGCTGGGGGCACAGGGGGATATATAAATGACGACGGCGACACAGGGAATGGTCGATTAGCAATCACCATCAACAAAGCTCAAGGGCAATCATTAGAATCATGAGGTATAGATCTGAATACGGATTGTTTTCCCATGGACCATTATATGTTGCATGTTCAAGAGTCGGTAAACCTGACAATCTATTTATATGCACAGACAATGGAACAGCAAAGAATGTTGTATATTTGCAAGTTTTACGTAGTTAAAAACATATATATATATATATATATATATATATATATATATATATATATATATATATATATATATATATATATATATATATATATATATATATATATATATATATATATATATATATATATATATATATATATATATATATATATATATATATATATATATATATATATATATATATATATATATATATATATATATATATATATCTATATATATAAAAATAAGTTGTCAGTGTGTGGATCTGTGGATCAGGTGACGTCACCTGAAAAAACTGGATCAGGTGACGTCAAAACTGAAAAAACTAAAAAAAGGCAAAAACTACAAAAAAAACTAAAAACTAATAAAAAAAATAAAAAAGCTAAAAAACTAAAAAAACTAAAAAAAGGCAAAAACTACAAAAAAAAACTAAAAACTAATAAAAAAAGCTAAAAAACTAAAAAAACTAAAAAAAGGCAAAAACTACAAAAAAAACTAAAAACTAATAAAAAAAATAAAAAAGCTAAAAAACTAAAAAAACTAAAAAAAGGTAAAAAACTAAAAAAACTAAAAACTAAAAAAAACTAAAAAAAAGGAAAAAACTGAAAAATAAGCTAAAATAAAGGTAAAAACCAATAAAAAACTAAAAAAAAAACTGAAAAAACTAAAAAAAGGCAAAAACTACAAAAAAAACTAAAAACTAATGAAAAAAGTAAAATAGCTAAAAAACTAAAAAAACTAAAAAAACTAAAAAAAGGTAAAAACTAAAAAAAAATAAAAAATAAAAAAAAAACTAAAAAAAAAGGAAAAAACTGAAAAATAAGCTAAAATAAAGGTAAAAACCAATAAAAAACTAAAAAGAAAAAAAGGAAAAAACTAAAAAAAATTTTCATCTAAAAAACTAAAAAAAACTAAAAAAGGTAAAAACTAAAAGAACTAAAAAAGAAAAAAATAAATGACGACACTCAAAGAGAAAGTGACCAGGACAAAAGGAATGTTCGATTAGCAATCAACAAAGCACCGGGACACAGGGAGTATAAATGACGACCAGGACATAAGTAAAAAAAAAACTAACAAAACTAAAAAGAAGGTAAAAACTACAAAAAAACTAAAAAGAAAAAAACTAAAAAAAGGCAAAAACTACAAAAAAAACTAAAAACTAATAAAAAAGCTAAAAAACTAAAAAAAACTAAAAAAAGGCAAAAACTACAAAAAAACTAAAAACTAATAAAAAAAATAAAAAACCTAAAAAACTAAAAAAACTAAAAAAACTAAAAAAAGGTAAAAAACTAAAAAAACTAAAAACTAAAAAAAACTAAAAAAAAGGAAAAAACTGAAAAATAAGCTAAAATAAAGGTAAAAACCAATAAAAAACTAAAAAAAACTGAAAAAACTAAAAAAAGGCAAAAACTACAAAAAAAACTAAAAACTAATAAAAAAAGTAAAAAAGCTAAAAAAATAAAAAAAATAAAAAAACTAAAAAAAGGTAAAAAACTAAAAAAAATAAAAAATAAAAAAAAACTAAAAAAAAGGAAAAAACTGAAAAATAAGCTAAAATAAAGGTAAAAACCAATAAAAAACTAAAAAGAAAAAAAGTAAAAAACTAAAAAAAAATTTCATCTAAAAAACTAAAAAAAACTAAAAAAGGTAAAAACTAAAAGAACTAAAAAAGAAAAAAATAAATGACGAGACGAAAGGAATGTTCGATTAGCAATCAACAAAGCACCGGGACACAGGGAGTATAAATGACGACCAGGACATAAGTAAAAAAAAAACTAACAAAACTAAAAAGAAGGTAAAAACTACAAAAAAACTAAAAAGAAAAAAAAACTAAAAACTAATAAAAAAACTAAAAAATCTAAAAGCCTAAATAAACTAAAAAAGAAAAAAAAAGGAAAAAAATAAAGGAGAAAACAAAACTAAAAAACGAATGTATATACAGACCGGGACACCGGGATACAAATGACGACCGGGACACAGGGAATATAAATGACGACCGGGACACAGGGACACAACTACAACGGGGACACCGGGGGAAACAGGGGGATATAAATGACGACCGGGACACCGGGACAGGGAATGGTCGATTAGCAATCACCATCAACAAAGCTCAAGGGCAATCATTAGAATCATGAGGTATAGATCTGAATACAGATTGTTTTCCCATGGACCATTATATGTTGCATGTTCAAGAGTCGGTAAACCTGACAATCTATTTATATGCAAAGACAATGGGACAGCAAAGAATGTTGTATATTCGCAAGTTTTACGTAGTTAGAACCATATATATATATATATATATATATATATATATATATATATATATATATATATATATATATATATATATATATATATATATATATATATATATATATATATATATATATATATATATATATATATATATATATCTATATTCACAGGTGGGACATAGGGACACAACTACAATGGCGCGTAACTATTATGGCGCGTAACGACTTACGCGCGCGGGGGGGCTTGGGGGGGGCGCGAAGCGCCCCCACCAACTAGGTGTTGGGGTGGCGCGAAGCGCCACCCCAACAGCTAGTATATATATATATATATATATATATATATATATATATATATATATATATATATATATATATATATATATATATATATATATATATATATATATATATATATATATATATATATATATATATATATATATACATATATATATATATATATATATATATATATATATATATATATATACATATATATATATATATATATATATATATATATATATATATATATATATATATATTCACAGGTGGGACATAGGGACACAACTACAATGGCGCGTAACTAATATGGCGCATAACGACTTACGTGCGCGGGGGGGCTTGGGGGTGTCCGAAATATCCAGTTAAATAATTTGATATCTATTCACTGTCAATAAAAAGGTATCATCCCTATTTTGAACTGTTTTACTTTCGTCATGGAAAGGCAGTGTGGTCTTCGAAGTTATCTGAGTCTTGGCTATTCTTCTTTTAACATCTTTACTGCACCCAACGTCTTTACTAATAATACTATTTAGGCAATTGAAGATGGCCCCTGGTTCGATTATTTTTTAAACTTACTCATGCACCCTGAACTCGTAAAACCTCTAAGAGTTCATCCACTTTGCTACCATTTTCGCCCAGGATGCTAAAATCATTGGCGTAATGTAAGTCCTCGAGAGTTTTACTTCCAAATTTGATTCCCTGTACTCTCGTTTCCTTTGCTGTGCTTCTTAGGACAAAGTCTATCAAAATGAACGAAATGAGCTGGGATAGAATGCAACCCAGCTTAAATCCTGATTTAATACGGAACCAGTTACTAACCTCGTTTCCTACCTTAACCGCAAAAATGCCATTCATGTGCATGGCACTAATCACTTTAATGTATTTATTTGGTATGCCATACAAGGATAAGACCTTATTTAAAGCTTTTTTGTCAGCTGAATCAAACGCTTGCTCATAATCTATAAAACTGAGGACTAATGGCGTTTGATGTCTCAGGCACTTCTCAATTATCAATATAGGAGTAAAGCTCTGGTCAACGGATCCTCTGCCCATCCTAAATCCACACTTTTTTCTCTTAAATCTTTATCTACAGCATCTTCAAGTCTAGAAAGTATCATCATCTTAAGTAATGTGCTTCCAATAGAAACCAGGCTAATGTCTCTGTAATTACCTCACTCACTCTTATCACCTTTATTATAGAGGGTTTATTAAGACATTTACGTTTTGGGTTTCATTTATGCTACAACAGTAAAATATTTGTGTTCGTTTTAAGCTTGATTTCTATATTCAATCTCGTTTTAAAATTTATTTATTCATTTATATTAATACAGAAAAAGAATGAAAATAAAAGTAATGCGAAACAAGAAAAATGAAACAACAACAATAATGCAAGAAGAGATAAAAAAGAAATAGAAACGACAGAGTGAGTGTGGTAATTATCAAGGGTGTAGTCTGGTCTCTGTAGGTAGCAAATTACTTAGTAAGAAGATGTTTTTTAGACTGACAGATGCTGTAAACAAAGTTTTAAGAGAAGAACAGTGCGGTTTTAGAGGATTTGTCGACCAAATTTTCACTCTTAGGCCAATATTTGAGAAGTGCCTATGTTAACAAACACCTTTAGTCCTCAGTTCTACAGGTTATGAACAAGCGTTCGATTCCGATGATAGAAGACCTTTAGTAAAGGTTTTATTCTTGTATGGTATCCCCCTTTTATATAGATAATTCCCATGGATTTGTCTTAAGAAGCACAGGAAAGGCAATGGGGGACAATGGAATCAAATGCGGGGGGTCTCCTGGACTTAGATTACGCTTTAAAATTTGGACTTTTCAGATTAGATTAAAATCTGATTAGATTTAATCTAATTTTTCAGATTGGATTAAAAACTGAGCAAAAAGAATGAACTTTTAGAGGTTTTGCGATTTCAGGATGCTAGAATAAGTTGGAAATAAATATTAAGAAGACTAAGTCAGTAAGGCTAGGAATAAGTGAAGATGAAAGGTGACGCTTGGTAACGAAAAGATTGATCAGATGGAGAGCTTCGCTTACCTTTGTAGTATTATTAGTAAACACGGTGGGAGCAGTGTAGATGTTAAAAGTAGAATAGCCAAGCCTGAGGCTTGGCTATTCATCCACAGTGATGACAGTGGTCAAATATGGCTTGAAAGCTTGGGTGCTCCGAAAAGCGGATGAAAGTTTCCTAGATTTTTTCTAGAGAAATTGAACACGGATTGTTCTGGGTATCCGGCTAACTAATCGTATTTCAAACAGTAGGCTGTATGAAAAGTGTGGTTAAATCCCGCTTCCTAGGGCAATAATGAAAGAAAGGTTGAGATGGCTAGGGCAAGTTCTGTGGATGAAGGATGGCGGACTACCGAAGATTTTCCTTTTCGGCCAACCGTCTTTGGCTCAACAGAAAGCAGGTCGTCCGTGGTTGGTGTGGGAGGATGTCATGAACAAAGATTTAACGAAATGGGAGCTTCCAGTGAGAGTGTAAAGAGGGAAGCTTTGAATAGATTGGAATGGAGGAGGAGTGTGCGTAGCTCTGTTGGCCTCAGGTGTTTGGTTTTGCGATGAGTTGATAGTAGTAGTAGTAGTGCAGTAGTAGTAGTAGTAGTAGTAGCTTGAAATATTATAAATATTTTAATGACAAGTAATAAATTATTGGAAATATCGGTACCGGCCCGGGAGTATCACGGTTTTGCCAGTTTTTTATGTGGAGATGTTCCAGCGGAATTATCCGGGGGCTATAATCCACGTGTTTTGATTTCTGGGAAATAATTTCCAATTAATCTCTGGGCCTCTCTGAAGTGATCTAGAAACCAATTACAGATTAAAGTTTTATTCAAATGAAAGAATGCCAAGGAAAATTTTCAGGCTGAATCTTCCGCAAGCAATTTTACAGGGAGGGGGATTCTGAGCGAGGACGGAGCTTTCTGGAGGTAATTTGACGGGGGAAGGTTTACTTTACGTTGGAGGAAATTTCATCAAAGGAGATTTCCGTTAGGGGGAGGGCTACCCCCACCATATATAAAGGGTGCCCCCTCCTTACCTTCCTCTTTGCGCTAAGTTCGACTGCTTGTCACAATTTATTAAGAGCGTTTACTGAAACACGGGGACTTTCCAATTAGAATAGGAAGCTCTTTTAAAAGTGCTAACAGCTTTAGCGTAAAGAGTAAAGTAAAGAGGACGGGGCAACCCTTCATATAAGGAATAAATCTTCCAAAATTAATTTGCAAATATTGTTTTTATTTTTCATGAATACGGTGAGCCGAATTCGAACCTCCCTCAGTTGAAAAACGTCCAGAAATTAAATGAAAAAACAAGTTTTTAATTGAAAGTAAAGAGCAACATTAAGGAGCAACAAACTTAAAACGAACAAAAATTATTTTTTATATGAAAAGGGGCTGTCCCCTCCCAACGCCTCATTCTTTACGCTAAGGGTTTTATTGTTTTACAAAGTAGAGTTATGGCAAAGAGTCAAACTTTAATATAAAGAGCGAGGTGTTGAGGAGGGAACAGCGCCTTTCGTGTACGGAATAATTTCTGTTCGTTTTAAAATTTTAATGTCGTTCCTTACTTTCAGTTAAAAAAACTGTTTTTTTCATTTAATTCAAAAAGAAAAACCTATTGCCTTTTGCTTACACATAGAATTTGTTACTGGGAAGTAAAGAGACATTTTTCGGGAGGCAAATTCTCTCTGGGGGAATTTTCAGGGGTGGGCCATTAGGGATGCCTCCTCTTAAATACTTCTATCTGTGCGCTAAAGTATGACTTTGTATCCCAGTCCTTTACAAACACAAAGTGAAACACAAGGTTAGTTGAATTAGAATAAAACAGCTTTTTGAAAATTCTAAACAACATTAGCGTGAAAAGCGAGGTATCTTGGAGGGCGTGATAATTTCTGTTCTATCGTAATAACTTCTGTTCGTTTAATTCTTAATTTTTGATCCTTACTTTCAGTTGAAAAAACCTCCTTTTTTTGTTTAATCACGAAAAGGTACTAACGATTCTCAGGGGAAAACACTGAAATTCCGATGATTTTTAATAGCCAAAAATAGCCAGTAGTTTATTTTTCTTTATCCTGAAGCTTAGCCCGTGTAATTTCAAATCTAGATTTTTATGGTAAGCACTTATGTCATCGAAGCTTGTTTTTATATTATTCAATATTTGGGAAAAATTGTGCAAAATACTCTTAAATTGCAATTTTTGTTATTGAACTTAGGTAAAGCAAAGAGTTAATAAAATTGAGCAAAAAATGATCAGAGATATCGAAATCATTATAACAAATACAAAAAGAGAAAGCAGTAGTTCGCTTTGGATGCATAATCTAATTGCCTGTAGGAAATTTTGCCTCTGCATCGCCTTTGTCAACGTCGAGTTAATCAGTCATGTAATGAGAGAATGTGACGTAAATTATCATGAAAAGAGAAATCACCAATGCAACAGCACAAACACACACAAAAAAAAAAAAGAGAGACAGAAGGAGAAAAGGAAGACAGTTTTCCTAAATTAGTGATTAATATAGACCAGCACTTGAATGAGGCTTTAACCCTACTCATCCATAGAATCACATAGATCAAACAGCATAGCCATACACAATCAACCATAAAGAATAATCCATGGACAGGCAGTCATGTCGTCAATAAGTATAAGTCGTCATTTACCAAACAATAGAAAAATAATAAAGACAAATAATTCAGAGGCAACAACCCAACACACTTTGATTGGGAGTTAGACTGTAATTGGTGTAATATCGATTGGGGTGAATGATAACTTTGTTTTGCGTTAACTTCCAAATTCAGTTATGTCCTCTCTTTTAATAAAAGTGGTTTTCTTTAAAGCTGTATAATTTGTCAAAGAGAAAATAAACTTATATTGAAAATTATTAATTTTTATATGATTCTCAGGTTTTCTTTGATTTTCTTTCTTTTCGTGAGGTCATTATTTTATCAGGTAAAGTTTCATTGTGTTTTTTTTTATCTTATTATTATTATTGTAGTTTGGAAGATAGGCTGTTTTTATTTTGCTTATGGTTATTCGTTTTTTTATCTAGGGGTATGTAGCCACCCCACTAAAAATGTTTTATGACTTTTTTGGGGGGGGATTTTTAATTTAGTTTATATTCATTATTGTTTTAAATAAAATCAGTTGGAATAATTCAGGTTATTCCAATTCATAGGATTAAATGTCTGGTTTGATATGCCTCAATTGAATTCCTGACTTGATAGGGTGGTATACATCAAGAAAAGGAGGAAAAGCCTCTACTTAATATTCAATTTTATAAGATTCTTTTCATTTAGTTTCAGGCTGTGTCTCCTTTCATGAAAGATTTATTTTATCTGTGGAAACACCTCTGAAGTCAACTGCCGGCTACATCTACTGCGTCTTTACATCTATTACAACTCGCATTCATAAAAAATGACAGAATTTTCTGAATTTCGGGAATTAACGTTAGTCAATACCATCGATAATTTAAACCTACTCGATCTCTCTCTAAAAATTGAAAAAAGATCTAACATAAACGTATTGGATGTTTAATAGATTGTACTTAATTATTCAAATGATGCTGCTACTGTCGTATTAAATATTCAAAGAAAGAAACTCGTATAAACGTAACAAAAGTGCATATAAACAAATTTTTGATGTTTTTTTCTAATTTTGTAGAGATAACACCCGCCCCACCAAAAAGTCCTTCATCGAAAAACCCTGGATACAGCCCTACTTCTAATATAGCCAGTCGTGTCAGCGCATCTCTGGAAATTTTTGTAGCGCAACTTCTCTATGTTATTTTTTGACTAGGAAGACATTAGCTCGTGTTTTCAATTCTGCAGCTCTTTCTCAAGATCTTGAAAAATATGGACTTTTCAAGTAAGGAGCGACCCGGCTCAATAGTAACCGAAATTCTAAAAAATAGAGTTTTAATACCAATAGTTGCATCAAAAAAGTCACATTTTAATGCTGATTTTAAATATATAACTTTCATCAAGATTAGTCTTACTTATCAAAAGTTATGAGCCTGAGAAAAGTGGCCTCATTTTACAAAATAGGGAATAACACCCTCTAAAAGTCATACAATCTTAACGAAAATCACACCATCAGATTCAGCGTATCAAAGAACCTTATTGTAGAAGTTTCAAGCTCCTATCTACAAAAATGTGGAATTTCGCATTTTTTGCCAGAAGATAAATCACGGATGCGTCTTTTTTTCCAGGGGTGATCGTATCGACCCAGTGGTCCTAGAATGTCGTGAGAAGGCTCATTATAACAAAAATTAAAAGTTCTAGTGTCCTTTTTAAGTGACCAAAAAAATGGAGGGCACCTAGGCCCCCTCCCACGCTAATTTTTCCCCAAAGTCATCAGATCAAAATCTGAGATAACTATTTTATTCACCATAGTCCAAAATCCTAATAACTATGTCTTTGGGGAAGACTTACTCCCCCACAGTCCCCATGGGAGGGGTTGCAAGTTACAAACTTTGACCTATGTTTACACATAGTAATGGTTACTGGGAAGTGTACGGACGTTTTCAGGGGGATTTTTGGTTTGGGAGGGAGAGTTGAGGAAGGGGGGTTACGTGGGAGGATCTTTCCATGGACAAACGTCTCAATTGGGAAGAGACTTTCAATGAAGGGGGCGCAGGATTTTTTAGCATTATCTAAATGAAAAAATAAATATGAGAAGTTTCTTTTCTACTGAAAGTGAGGAGCAGCATTAAAACTTAAAACAAGCAGAAATTATTACGCATATGAGGGGTTTTCCTCCTCGTAATACCTCGCTCTTTATGCTAAAGTATTTTTAGTAATTTCAACTATTTATTCTACGGCCTTTGTGATTCAAGGGTCATTCTTAAGGAATTGGGACAGAATTTAAGCTTTAGAGTAAAGAGCGAGGTATCGAAGAAGGGTGAACCCCCTCATATACGCAATAAAAATATACGAATATAGAAGTTCGTTACGTAAGTTAATTCGTAAATTACGTATATTTTTACTAATGAAAATGTTCGTAAAAAATTAAAAGTTCTAGTTGCCTTTTTAAGTAATCAAAACATTGGAGGGCAACTAGGCTTCCTCCCTCGCTCCTTTTTTCTCAAAATCTTCCGATTAACACTATGAGAAAGCCATTTAGTCAAAAAAAAAATTTAATGCAAATTTCGTTTTAATTATTTATGTGTGGAGAGCCAAGATCAAAACATCCAGAAATTAAATAAAAAAAACAAGTTTTTTTTAAATGAAAGTAAGGAGCGACATTAAAACTTAAAACGAAAGAAAAATTACTCCGTGTATGAAAGGGGCTTTTATTCCTCAATTCCCCGCTCTTTACGCTAAAGGTTTTTGCTGTTTTAAGAATTAGAGTTAAGAGAAAGAGTCAAACTTTAGCGTTAAGAGCGAGGAGTTGAGGAGGAAAAGCCCCTTTCATATACGGAGTGATTTCTGTTCGTTTTAAGTTTTAATGTCGCTCCTTAATTTCATTTAAAAAAAACTTGTTTTTTTTTATTTAATCTTATACTATAGCTTGGGATTTTGAAAGAATGGCGTCACTTAAACCCATACTCTACCTAATAACTAACTTGACTTTCCATACGGTAAACTTTTGTTTTGAAGTTGTTGCAATTGACTGTCCAGGCACTCCCTTTGTTTCCTTGTGATGTATCCTTAAAGTGAATATAAATTAAACCAAGATAGAAATTAGTGTTTATTAAGCCCAAAGGAATGCGATTCACTGAACTTACAAATGAGCATATCCTTACGAGAGACAAAATTAATATTGTTTGTTCTCGAGGTTAGGTTGCAAGAATTCTGTAATAATTTTAGAATAATTTTGTAATTATTTAATTGAATTTAACAATAGTTTAACAAAATGTACAACAATAATTAACAAAAATAAACAATAATTAAATATAATCTACTAAAAAAATACACTAAACATGGTAATGAATACAAATATATAATCATAGATTTATATAAAATATATCCGATATATACAATCTATATATATAAAAATAAGTTGTCTGTCTGTCTGTGGATCTGTGGATAAGGTGACGTCATGTTTCGGCTGACGTCATGAAATTAGTTGCCGTCATTTTTGCTTTGAAGGTGACGTCATTCAAGTTATATAAGACATATGTACGCGTAGAAATCTATTAATGTTTAAGTTTACAATGACTGATGAAGATGCTCAAAGAGTCTATGGGCACACGTAAAAACATTAAAATTAACTACAAATATGCGTGTCCGATTGCAAAACGATGACTCTGGTCAAACATTTTCAGATCAATTGCTGGCAATGGGAAACGGAAAGCTCCCAGTAGACTCAATTTCAGGACGTATACAACTACCTGCTGATTGCTGTAATTTAGTGACGTCCAAAAATGAATTGATTGAAAAAGTATTTCCGAATATTCTAAAAAATTATAAAAATAATAAATGGCTAAGTGAAAGAGCGATTCTCGCACCCAAAAATATAGACGTCCACGAAATAAACAATATTGTTTTGACCAAGATTCAAGACCAGGCAGTCCTTTACAAGTCAGTCGACACAGTTTTGGAACCAAATGAAGCGGTTAATTATCCATCTGAATTTTTAAATTCCATAGATCTTTCAGGGTTTCCACCACACGTGCTACAACTAAAAATAGGCGTACCAATAATACTTTTAAGAAATATAAACCCACCAAAGCTTTGCAATGGCACTCGACTTGCCGTAAAAAAAAACAATGGAAAACCTAATAGAGGCCACAATCCTGACAGGGCCTTTTGAGGGTGAGGCTGTTCTTATTCCTCGCATTCCCATCATTCCAACAGATCTGCCTTTTCAATTTAAAAGATTGCAATTCCCAATTCGATTAGCATTTGCAATCACCATTAACAAAGCTCAAGGTCAATCATTAAAAAAATGTGGTATTGATCTTAATACTGATTGTTTTTCCCATGGACAATTGTACGTTGCATGTTCGAGGGTCGGTAAACCTGACAATCTATTTATATGCAGCGAGAATTGGACAGCGAAGAATGTTGTATATTCGCAAGTTTTACGCAGTTAATTTGTATTTCGGAACCAAATGAAGCGGTTAATTATCCATCTGAATTTTTAAATTCCATAGATCCTTCAGGGTTTCCACCACACGTGCTACAACTAAAAATAGGCGTACCAATAATACTTTTAAGAAATATCAACCCACCAAAGCTTTGCAATGGCACGCGACTTGCCGTAAAAAAAACAATGGAAAACCTAATAGAGGCCACAATCTTGACAGGGCCTTATGAGGGTGAGGCTGTTCTTATTCCTCGCATTCCCATGATTCCAACGGATCTGCTTTTTCAATTTAAAAGATTGCAACACAGACAATGGGAGAGCGAAGACTGTTGTATATTCACAAGTTTTACGTAGTTAATTTGTATTGTATCTATCTATCTATCTATCTATATAAAAACGAGTTGTGTGTATGCATGTTTGTTTGTTTGTAAAAAGAGCGTTTGCATATGATGTCATTATTAGTACATACGGCTTTGTATATGGACAGACAATGGGAAAGCCAAGAATGTTGTATATTCGCAATTTTTACGTAGTTTGAAACACATATATAAATCTATCTATATTCACAGGTGGAACACAGGGACACAACTACAATGGCGCGTAACTAATATGGCGCGTAACGACTTACGCGCGCGGGGGGGCTTGGGGGGCGCGAAGCGCCCCACCAACTAGGTGTTGGGGTGGCGCGAAGCGCCACCCCAACAGCTAGTAAATATATAATAATAAATAACTTGCCATTATAGACAACAAATTCCTAATTTGATAATATAATGAAAACGTAGTGATTTTGAAGTTCAGCTGAAGTCTGGTATCAACCCTATTGCAGAAATTTATATCAAACAGAACGAAGATTTTTGACTGACTTTATTTGGTTCAAGAGCGACGACGATTTTTATTTCATCAGCCACATCAAATGTAGCTTGTCGAAAAGAGATTCTGATGCTTAGGTCTGTGATATGTCTTTTTGTAGGTTTCCTGATCTTTCTGAGTTACAGCAATTAGGCTTACAGGAGCCTTCCTCAACTTGCAGAAGCTGCAATGAAGCCGAAGATAAATCAGTCATCGTCAGAAGCAAGACTGTTTCTTGCACCTAAGTCCCCAGTGAATAAGGTCAACCCTGCTATTTTCACTCAAATTTTGAACCTGATGATGGACACGCAGCGAGTGAAACTTTACAGATGCACATGTTGGAGGCAAGTCTCGAGGATGCAAAAATTTTGAGGACGTTGAGACCTTGACTTTACTTGACTTAAGTCTCCAACCGGGCGCTGCTCAGCGTAGAGAGTGACGTCTTCCATCCACTTCGGTCCATGGCGAGTATTTGCTCTTCGCCCTGTCTGATGTTTGCCATCGTCAAGAACTCGGAGAGGCTGCCGTACCAACGTTTCTTTGGTCGGCCACGAGGTCGCTTCCAACCGGCTTTGATAGGGTTGAAGCCATAGATCGTCTTTTCGAATAGATGCGGTGGCATCCGAAGCAGGTGCCCGAACCATCGTAAGGTTTGCTCGGCTGCTTGAGTCGAAAATTGAGACTGATTTGTGAGCTACAGAAGCTTCTCATTGCTGACGAAGTCGGACCACCGTAGACCCCAATCCTCCTCAGGCTCTTCGCAGGAAATACGTCGATTTTCTCGAGGGTTGCAGCTGATGCTTGCCTTGTCTCAGCTCTGTAAAGCATCACAGAGCTGACTAGAGCGTTGAAGATCCGTAGTTTCGTTGTACGACGTTGAGACCCTCCTTTGGAAATTACGAAAGCGAGCTGCGTTTAGGTCTTCATCACTTTTGTGTCTACAGACAGCAAAGCACGTTCTCCACCACTGAGTATCTCCTCCCCTGTGCTCGCCTTCAGGAAAACTTGAGAACTTCTTCGGAACGCCTCATTTTCCTTAAATATGCCTATAGCCTTTACTTTTTCAACACCTTTTATATGAGAAGTGGTGTCGCAGCCAAGCAGTATATGGCAGAAAATATGGAGTTGTAGAGGTCTATTCCCAAGCTAATTTTCACTATGTGTATGTCCCACGCAGCACTTATGCTGCCTTATTTCGCTTCTGGAGAATAATACATCTTGCTGGTATTGCAACTGGTATTGGAAACAATAAAACAACAAGTAAGTCAGTATCGTCACCAGCTAGAGCAGTAGGAATATTGCTATTCTCAACAGAAGTTTTAACTTTCTTCACATCCACGTCGCCTTCTCAGTGAATAACTTCGATGCCCCTTTCACACAAGCTTTCACTGAGCATGCGGATGAGCCTCGCCTTTTTTTCTGTTGAGTAGAAATTCGTCCTTGGGCATTTGAAGATATGTATGTGCAGTAAACAGCACCTCTCTTCTACCAAATTACATATGTTTGCTTTGCGTCTGGTCTTTTGTTGCAGGACCTCCATCCTATCCGTCAAAAACCACTGTAGGGTGTGGGAACTACGTTTTGATAAATGCCAACTACTAGTTGAATATCATTGAAAGCTCCTTCCAATTTTCCACTAAAGTCTATAAAAAAGAGCTCCACCCTCCAAAACGTGAAGTTGGGGTCATAGTAGTTCTTTCCTATTTGAGCACAGGTTATCTACGTCTTTACAAGCTTCAAATAAACTATTTGCAAGAATAGTCTTCTTGGTCATCTCATAAGCATATCGTCGTCAAAGAGTGATGAAGAAACAGCACATAATTCGTGTTTGAAGCCCTCCCTGGCATGATTGGACATTTTGCAACAAACAAGAACCTCTGGAAGATTAGGCTAGGATATATGTGCTTATTGTCTGGTGAGCCAGCTCGCTTGGCTGTCATGAGGTCTACTTTGGATTTATTTCTGAAAACATAATCCTTTACTGATTTATCGATCTTGCTATCAAAAATCGCTTCTCCAATTTTTAAAGCTTCTTCTGTGTTTGATCCTAATGCAGCCATTATTCCGTTCACTATATTTCTCAATCCTCCACAATCTTCAAATATATTTGACTTTTCAAGTATTTCTATGACAAGCAATGTGTCTTCGTAGTCCATTTTTCGCCTTTGGAGCCTCATCTCCTTGTGTTGTTTGCTAGTTCAATATTTATTCCCTGCAAGTTCCTGCATGAGATAGTTTACTTCAATGCAAGCAAAACGCAACACAACCCTAATATTTCTCTAAAATTCTGTCATTCCGCCTCTACCAGTAAGACCTCCGTATGTCATTAGACTACTAGTTTCAGCCAAGATTTTATCAACATAATTATAATGCGTATACCTCTCTTTTAGATGGCTTTGTGCGAAATTATTCAGGAGGTTAGCAAATGGAAATCAGTAGTATTGGCTCGTGTAACTTCGAAGGTGAAGTGCTAATTACTGAGTTCAATTGATACTGATAGAACATCAAGTCGGTGATGCGTGTTAAAGTAATTCGAGAATATTTTCATGTTTCTTTCAGTTTTTTTTAAGACACCAATATCTTCATAAAAGTTATTTCTTCCAAAAGCCTTTTATGATATAAATTTTTTCACCCTCCCCCTTCGCACTTTGAAGGAAAACTTGATATGTATGGAAACAAAATCTGTTACCGTGTTACCCATCCCGGTAGTCACAGGAAAGACATTTTTCTTAATTATTACGATTTCCATTTTTTTCTGGGGGGGGCTTTGGCACTAAATAGCATAGGCAGGGGCGAATCTCCAGTATTTTTATTGGGGAGGGGGCAAGAAGGGTCCATATCCGATAGTCAAGGGGCATGGGTTATATAATAGTTTTTTCTCCAAATTATTGGGAGGCTGCAGCTTTCCCCATTGCCCCCCCCCTCCCAAACGACGTCCACAAGTGTCAGTTTTTGTAGGCTCCAAGTCGTTTCCTTTCCTTTTTGCGTTACCTACGACCAGGAAAGCCCAAGAAAGGACACCTTATTCGCTAAAATAAGATGTTTTTGGATATAACCCTCCCCTCCCCCCCCCCACTTCAAACTACTACTGTTTTTACTAAAAAATCATCATAGCACCAAGACGCCTAAGGTAAACACAGCTACACACGCTCCTCCTCCATACCAATCTACTCAAAGCCTCTCTATTTATACCCTCCTAGGAAGTTCTGATTTACTTCAAATCTTTCTTTATGACATCCTCCCACCCCAACGGCGGACGATCTGCTTCCCGTTTAGTCCAAGACGATTCATTGAAAAGGACGATCTTTGGCAATCTATCATCCTTCATCCACAGAACATACCCTAGCCATCTCAACCTTTGTCTCATTATTGCCTTAGAAAGCGGGATTGAACCACACTTTTCATAGAGCCTACTGTTTGAAATACGGTCAGTCAGCCGGATACCCAAAATATTTCGTAGGCAATTTATCTGGAAAACACCTTGAAACGTCTTCTTAACATTTATTTTTAGACCTATTCTAGCACCCTGAACTCGCAAAACCTCTAAAAGTTCATTCATTTGCTCACACTTTCATCTAGGATGCTTAAATTGTGAGCATAATCTAAGTACAGATAAGTTTTTCCTCCCGATTTGATTCCGTGCTCTCCCATTGCCTTTACTCTGCTTCTTAATATAAAATCCATCAAAATAATCCATATAAAGGGTGATAAATCACAAGCCTGCTTAACTCTTGATTTCACACGAAACCAGCTGCTGACCTCATTTCCTACCTTAACCACAGCAATGTTATTCTCGTGCATAGCACTAATTACTTTAATGTATTTGCCTGGTATACCATAAAGGGATGAAACTTTTGCTGAAGCTCTTCTATCAACAGAATTGAACACTTGCTCATAATCTAAAAGACGAAAGTGTTTGATAACTCAGACACTTATTATCAAACATAATTAATGATAATTATTAACCTGAGAGTGAAATTTTGGTCAACACATCTTATATCTTTTCCAAAACCCCACTGTTCGTCTCTTAGAACTTTGTCTACAGCATCTCTCAGTCTAAAAGGTACCACATTAATAAGTAATTTTCCACCTACAGAGACCAGACTAATGCCTCGATAATTACCACACTCACTCTTGTCACCTTCATATAGTGATTTAATTAAAGTTTTTTTCTAAAATCGTTAGGTACTTTGCCTTTTTCAAAAATCGTTTTCATGTTCTTCAGTCTAACCTCAGAGCCACCATATTTAAGAAATTCATTTACAACACTATCAGCACCTAGAGTCTTATTTTTGTGTAATCCTTTTAGTATTGTCGCTAATTCTTCCTCATAAAGCAAATCTTCCTTCTCATTCAAGGTATCACAAACTTTTCTATTTTCCTCTATATCTTTTCCTGCGACTCTATCTCGGTTTAGCACATTCTCAAAATGTTCTGCCCATCTCTCTTTAACCCTTTCCTTATCGCTAATTGTGACCCCGTTCCTATCTTCAGCTGGGACAAGTCCAGATTGACTATTCCCTATCAATTTATTAACATGCCAGCATAACATTTTACTATTATGCCGTCTAGCTGCATCCTCCAGATGCTCGGCAATTTTATCCACGGCCTCCACTTCACATTTCCGTAACTCATATTTTAAAACTTTCTCCTCTTTCTTTACATTCCTTTGTTTCCAAATGAACTATCACTCAGATAATTCTTGTACAAACCCCTCCTCCTCTCAGTGAAAGATAAAGCTTTTTCACTAATGTTCCTAGCTGCGGTCCTAAATTTCTTCCCCAAGACACCATCAGTAATTTCACAAATTTTTTTCCTAAAGTTATTCCATCCATCTTCCATATTGTCAAATTTTAAACCCTCTAGTTTAGTATTCAACCGTTCCTGGAAAGTTTCTCTCAAATTATCATCCTGGAGTTTACCAACATCATAACTTCCCGGGAGGTAGTTGTCCTTCCGAAATTTCAGCTTTAAATTAACCCCAAACGCTACCAGATAGTGGTCTTTACTTTTAATATCATTAACAGCACTCCTATATACCCTAGTATCTTGTATTGATTCTGCGGTCTTCGGTTTACAATAACATAATCAATAAGGTTTGCTGTCTTACCATTACGCGAATACCATATATATATATATATATATATATATATATATATATATATATATATATATATATATATATATATATATATATATATATATATATATATCAAGACTTAGCAGCTTCCTTATTCATCATTAGCCCTACTTCATGTCTATGTACCCCATCCTTCCTGCCTAACTAAACAAATTCTATATCACCTAATTTCATGCTACCTACCTCTGGAATATGAGTTTCTGAAACTCCTAATAAGTCCAATTCGAATCGTCTGAATTTGTCAGTCAAAATGTCGATATAATACTCATGCTTTAACATTGTAACATTCAAAGTTCCAATTTTCAAATTCTTCAAATCATTGTAATTATCTTGGTCTCAGGAAAAGCAATAGTCCCGGATACCAGTGCAGCAAGGGGACCAACACATTTTCCCAAGTCTACACCAAAGCGCTTAAGCCGGCTTAGAAGCGGACAGCAAGAAGTCCCTGGGACCTCCAGTAGAAGAGGCATTGTGCAGTGCTGGGCTCATTTTGGTCACAACATGGTTTTCAGCACTTAGCGATGCTCATCTATCAACAAGAGTCAAAATCCTGCACAGACAGTCTCAAGATTATTACCTCCGACTCATTATATATTCATGCCTAAAAATATTATGGTACTACGGGGAGGCGGCCCATAGTAGATAAATTAGCTAGGAAGAGGTTTTTCAGCCCGAAAACGCCCATCAAAACACACCAAACACAGAGGATATATCCGTTAATGAAAATCTTGTGCAAATGCTGTGTTATTTACAAGGGTATAATTTCCTAAGGGGGTGCCACTCTTCTAGTGGGAATAGAGTTGACCACAAGTTTTCCAGTCGTGCAGGTACCCCGAAAGGGAAATTTGAAATACGGTCGCTATTTAAATGTGGGGAATATGTCATAATATAATGTTACACAATGTGCGGCAATACTTTGACTTACCCTGTCTCTTTACTTAAACAGCGCTATTGCGCTGTCTATAGTTTTGCTTTGGATTTATGCGGCCCACTGATATCAACGCTATTTATTAATGTAAATCGGTGAACCCACAAACGAATCAATTCAATAAAAATAATCATAAATAATATCTCAATAAATAACGTATGTTAAAAGTTGAGTACAACAAATCAAATCTTACAGAATCGAAACCTATCCAAAATTACGAGTAAATGAATAGCGCGATGGACATTAGAATATAGCTTTGTTCAATTATGACATTGAACATCATGTGCTTGGCGTGGGAGTGCGGGGAAGTGGAGGGGAGACGTGTACTGCAGCATTAGTGGTGAATCTGGCTGATAAAAGCCGAGTGTATACGACATTTACCTTCGCCCACCCGAAAGTTTGTTTACGCTATATTACTGTCGTCTGCAGAAGCTCATTGCTGACAATTTTAGCAAAAGCCAAGCACCAGCAATTATATGAATGATTGTTTGATATGTGTTAATTGCTTATAATGCATTGTGTAATGTTTTCAAATCCACAAAGTAGTGTCTTTGTTAAATAGTTACTTTCCTTCAATACCGCTTGACTAGCATTTACTTCAACAGAACCCCTTCTCCCCCCCCCCCCCAATAAAATACTTTAGCTAGGCCCCTGATTGGTAAGAATATCAGATGCATTTTTACTTTATACATCCTTTTTTCTCAAAACAAGGATATCAGATGCATTTTAACCACTCTGGACAGCATATATTGAATTATTAAATCAAAAGTTGAAGGCAAATTGGTGAACTGTTAAAATTGGCAACAAGAAATGCAGTGCTATTAGACATATAACCTTGTACCTCTTTTGACAGCCCCCGGGAAACTCCGTTTGTACTAATTTTTTCTTGCACTTTGGAGATAGATATAACGAGAAAAAGATGAGAGCAAGTTTGCTGAAACAAAGGCTAGAAAAAAGGTACTCTAAAAGAAATAAATTACAGTATTTCATGTACAGTCTTTGCATCCATATTCATTCCTGAAACGAGATTGAATTTGTAAAAGAGAAAAAAAAATGCATTCGAATTTTGATATTTCTGATTATATAATAGGTACATTGCTGCATTATTAAACAAAAAACAATTTTCTTCAACTGAAAGTAAAGAGCGAAACACAAAGCGAACAGAAACTGTTTTGTATGTGAGGATGACTCACCCTCTACGCTGAAGTTTTTTAGTACTTTAAGAAAGCTTCTTATTCGAACTAAACGTGTGTTTCAGGAGTCGTTCTTAAAGAAATGGAACAAAAAGTCGAATTTTAACACAAAGACTCCCCATACCCCCTCATCAATCCCTCAGATTGATGAGGGCGAATCCCCCTCATAAACAGAACAATTTCTATTGGTTTTTTTCATTTAACGTTGCTCCTCAATCTTAGTCGGAAAATTTGTTTTTCGTTTAATTTCTGATAGTTTTTTCAAACAAAGCTGAAAAATCCACCTCCTCCCTCTGTGGAAACCCTCCCATGGAAAATTCATAATGCGTAGCCCACTGTCCCGAAAAATTCCCCAGGAAAATTCTCCGCAGGAAAATTCTCCCAGGAAAATTTCCTGTGGACAATTCTCCCTGGAAGACCCTTCTTACTTTCATTTGAATTTTTTTTTTGTTATTAATTTCTATTCTTTTCTCAAATCACGCCTAAAATTCCGCCTCCTCCGAATTTTTCGGAGGAGGCAGAATGAGGTGATTTCCCCACCCCTACAATGGAAAGTGTTCCCCGCCAAAAAAATTGTCCCCTGGAAATTTTCACAGAGAACTTTCCCCTGAAGAATCCCCCCATGAAAAATTCTCCCCAGACAGTTCTCACTCCGCAGAACAATTTTCACCTGGGCAGTTCCCACGGAATATTTCTATGTGTAAAATTGAGTCGCCAAACAGAAAGTAAGACAAAATAAAACGAATTCCTTGTATGAATTCTGGTAAATTCCCCCCTTGTCAAATTTTCCCCGGAACATCTCCAGGGAACTGCCCTCCCGAGGGAAAATTATCCCTGCAGAAAATAGCCCCCCCCCCTCGAAAAATGTATGTATACTTCCCACTTACAAACGCTATAATGTAAGTTAAATTTTAAAAAACGAGTTTTTTCAACTGAAAGTAAGCAGCAACACTAAAAATTCAAAACGAACAGAAGTTATTACACACATGAAGGGGGTTGTACCCTCCCCAATACCTTGCTCCCTACGCCAAAGTTTGACTTTTTATTTCAATTATTTAAGAATGACTCCTGATACGCAAAGACCGTTTAATTACAATAATAAGCTTTTTAAAAAAATTTAAAACACTTTAGGGGAAAAAAACGAGGTACTGAGGAGAAGGCAGCACCCACACACGCGCAACAACTTATGGTCGTTTGAAGCTCCAATGCTGCTCCCTACTTTCACTTGATAAAACTTGTTCTCTTACCCAATTTGATAATTTTTTAATTAATGTTGGGAAATCCACCCCCCCCCCTCCGTGGGAAATTCTCTTCCCCAAGAAAAATCTTCCATAAAAATACTCTCCCATGTAAGCACCCTCGCCGACCCCCTCCCCCCCCAAAAAAAAATCTTTATACCTCCCAATAGCCAAGACTATAAGTAAGCAATGGGTAAAGCTCACAACTTGCAGCCCTCCCCATTTTTACATTCATTTTCTTAATCTACGATTCCGACAACCCAATAGAAGACATCTTTTTCTATGTTCTACTTTCAACTTTTTGTTCCTACTCTAAACTTTAAGGGTGATTTTGTCCCGTTACGCCTCGGGGGAGCAACGCCAATTTTGGATATGTTAATAAGCTTGATTTTCAATATCGAATGGTATAAAAATCATTTCTGTTGCAATTTGTTCAAGGTCTGCCCTTTTTTGTCGTTTTTTTTACTATATTGTTTACTGCTTTTTCTCCATTTTACGACTATGAGTAAAATGGTATGTAAAATTTAAGATAATAATAAATACAATGGGGGATACTAAATAAATACATGGGGCTACAAATCCAAAAATTCAAAATCAGACATTTTATGAAAAATATGCTATTATAGGATTTTATTTGGCTATACAAATGAACTAAGTTTAGATATTACAAGTACAGTTCATTAATTTCATTTTAGTAAAGCAAATTCAGTTTCCTTGTTCCAAATGCTCCCAAAACTCCAGAGTATATCGTCATGTTTAGTGGACCTATTTTAGAGTAAAAAAAGAGGACCTATTTAGAGCGAATAAATGAAAAGCAACTAATGAGAAAATAATATAGGCTAATATTTAATCGTTTAAAATTATTGGATGTGTTGATTCTTTTGATTAGTTTTTTTTTTACCAATTTTGTAATACTTGCTTTTTTGATGGGTTTATTGACTCTGAAGTGCAAACTCGGTCCATCTAGGCTGTTGATAGTCCTTTTCGAAAATAGATTATGACTTATCTAGTTGTTCTAGCTGATTGGTTGGGGTACTACACCTGTAATCCTATGTCCTTCAGGATGTGGGTTCGAATCCTGATGTCACCGGTTATATGGTTTGCAACGAGGGTTACTGGTGTGATTGTAAGCTTTCTGATAGCCAACCCAGCTCTAAATGGGCACCTCGAGAAATTTGGGGAAGGTTTATGAAATTATAGGATGATTGTCCCTAAACCCCATTCAGGGCCAAGGAACAGAAATCAGCATCGCCGGTAGGGACTGTAAAGTCCAGTGCCAGTCTTTTTCCATACCTTGTCTTGTCTTGTGAGGGATTATCCAACAAACCAGATAGCTATTGAAAAATAAACTTAAGATAAATGTTCAGCAATACACTTACTTAGTAATTTAATATCGCAAAAATCGAGAACAAGAGAAAATAAAATACTACCACAAGCCACTAGAACTCAAACACAGTCAAAATATGTAGAAACATAGCCATCAACAATAAAAGATCTTTAAATGAAGTTTGGCCAAGAGGTCGGTTCAAACTTCTAGTTTTCCAGTGACCTCCTCTATCTCACGAGGCTCATGAGGAGCAGGGAGCTTCTCCCAGGACGGCTCAACACCCCAGATCTCTCGAGCGTATTCAGCAATGGTTCTGTCGCTTGAGAACTTTCCAGAAGACGCTATATTCATAATTGCCATTTGTGTCCATTTTTCTTGATCCTAGAATTATAAGAAGTATTGATTTACCCATAGATAATTGATAAAGTCCAAACATTACGATAGAATAAACAGAGCAAACAAATTTTTAAAACGCATAGACTTACGAATAATAACTTAAATAGTACCATACTTATACTGAGAAATATTTTTAACGTTAATTCATATTTCTATAAATATATATATATATATCAATATATATATAAATATATATAAATATATAAATATATATATATAAATATATATATCAATAACAGCATTTGATCCTCTCATAATTGCGGGAAAACTTCCAAAGTAAAGAGGAAGAATGGCACTGAAAACTTTAATAACATCTCTGATTTCAAAGGCTATATTATGAAGCTCAACTTATCTAATTTCAAAGCTACTCAGAATTCATTTACGCTTCTTTTTTTTCTTTTTTTTTTAGTATTGCAAAACCATATTCGAAGGTAGACTATTTAACTGAAATAATAATAATAATAACACCAGTAAATATTAATAAAAAAAAAATAAGGAAAAATCAAAGCATTTTTGAATAGTTATTGAAAATATGAGATTAAAAACAATATGCTGACACACCAAACTCGATATCAATGGTTTTCCAACACTAGTGATAGACGATAGTCGATACTGTTACATGTTTTATGGGACAAAACCCGTGACAAACACACAAAAAAGTTACTTGAGCCTTAAACAGCTTACATACAAATGATCAAACCCTTATATTGAGGAGGCGTGTGTGTATGAGTTTATTTAGGGAAGTGACTCAAATTTCGAAGCAAAAGGAGGTCGTCAAAGCATCAAAAGTAGGCAAATGGTTTAAAAATATAGGCCTGGTCTAATATTTTTGATTTCAGGAGAAATACACCTGGATCCCCCTCCCCCCAAAAAACACACCATGTTTGTGTCTCCCCGAAAGGATCAGGTTTAGACACTAGATAATTGTAAAAAAAAAGAAATAAAGAGAGGAAATAAACACAGGGAGTGGAATGATAGAGAGAGGGCAGACACATGGAGAGAGTGAGGGAGAGTAATGGGAGAGGGAAGGGAAGAGAATGAGAGTGAGAGGAAGATAGGTGGGGAACAGAAGGAGGGGAGTAGAGGGGGAGAGAGAGAGGAGACACACGATATCACAAAATGATAGAATAGTCTTTATTTTTCTTTCTTTCTTCCTCCATTTCTAATTTGTTCAGAAACTGACAAAAACAATTTACGTAGAATCAGAAATCAAAGGCACTCGCTGAAGGACTGCAAGTGCACTAGAAAGTGGCAAAACATTGCCTCAAATTTTACTAGGGACGTAGAACTTGATCAGTTTGTGAAGAGGAATAAAAGAAAAGCTACTGTATTTTGCTCTTTCCCACTCAACTTCCCACATAACCAATAAATGCAATCTTTTCAAGTGATAGTTTTAATTAGCTTTTAAAATACATCGGAAATGGCATGTGGACTACTGAAATGATGTCTCAAATTAAAGATGTCACAGGGAACAATCGAGGGAGTTTCAAAGTCAATACTAAGAAGAGCCAATTCAAAATTCTCTTTCCATGCAAATCAAGTAAGGACGTCATAGGTTTTACAGTAAATTAGTTCCTTTTATCAAGGCACGCTATATTTAACCAAAGGCTCCAACACGTAAACTATTAAGTCCACAATTGTATCCTCAAATTCCTGATATGATCCTCATACAGATCTCAAAGTCCTGCGATACAACTTTAGGCTCTCCAGATTTGGCTTTACTCCAAAACACACTTTATAAAACACGGTTCATGAAATGAGTTTAACCAAAATCTATGCCCTCCAATAGTCTATTAATTAATTAATTACACTGAGGATCGATAATAACGAAATTTAAACAAAAAAAGTAGAAACTACTATGAACGGTCTTATGAACGGTCATTTTTAAAAACCAATTCTGCACTAATAGGAATATCGTAAAAGTTCACCTTCTTGCACTGGAGTAGGAGACTCGATTTGCTTTAAAACAGTTGTACAGTTTTACAACTGTAGTAAGGAGCGACCCGGCTCAATAGTAACCAAAACTCTAAAAAACGGAATTTTGATACCAATAGTTACATCAGAAAAAATTACATTTTAATGCTGATTTTAAATATATAAGTTTCATCAAGTTTAGTCTTACCCAGCAAAAGTTACGAGCCTGAGAAAATTTGCCCTATTTTAGAAGATAGGGAGAAAAAACCCCTAAAAGTCATAGAATCTTAACGAAAATCACACCATCAGATTCAGCGTATCAGAGAACCCTACTGTACAAGTTTCAAGCTTTTTTTTTTCTTTTTTCAGGGGTGATCGTATTGACCCATTGGTCCTAGAATTTTGCGAGAGGGCTCATTCGAACGGAAATGAAAAGTTCTAGAGCCTTTTTTAAGTGACCAAAAGAATTGGAGGCACCTAGGCCCCCTCCCACGCTCATTTTTTCCCGAAGTCGACGGATCAAAATTCTGAGACAGCCATTTTATTCAGCATAGTCGAAAAACCTTATGACTATATCTTTGGGGACGACTTACTCCCCCACAGTCCCTGTGGGAGGGGCTGCAAGTTACAAACTTTGACCAGTGTTTGCATATAGTAATGGTTATTTGGAAGTGTACAGACGTTTTCAGGGGGATTTTTTGGTTGGGGGAGGGGTTGAGAAGAGGGGCTTAAACTTTCCATGGAGGAATTTTTCATGGGGGACGAAGATTTCCATGAAGGGGGTGCAGCATTTTCTGGCATTATTTTAAAAAAACAATGAAAAAATAAGTATGAAAAAATTTTTTCAACTGAAAGTAAGGAGTAGCATTAAAACTTAAACCGAACAGAAAATATTACACATACAAGGAGTTCACCTCCTCCTAATACCTCACTCTTTACTCTAAAGTATTTTTAGTAATTTCAACTGTTTATTGTACGGCCTTTGTGATTCAGGGGGACAAAATTTAAGCTTTAGTGTAAAGAGCGAGGTATTGGCGAGTGGGCGAACCCTCTCATATACGTAATAAAAACATACGAATATAGAAGTTTGTTACGTAAGCTAATGCGTAAGTTACGCATATCTTTACTAATGAAAACGTTTGTAAAAAACTAAAAGTTCTAGTTAAGTGCCCAAGAAATTGGAGGGCAACTGGGCCCCCTCCCTCCTCCTTTTTTCTCAAAATCATTCGATCAAAACTATGGGAAAGTCATTTAGCCAAATAAATAAATATGCAAATTTCGCTTTAATTATTCTTCTGCGGAGAGCCGAAATCAAAACATGGATTAACTAAAAAATGTTCAGAAATTAAATAAATAAAAAAACAAGTTTTTTTAACTGAAAGTAAGGAGCGACATTAAAAATTAAAACGAACAGAAATTACCCCGTATATGAAAGGGGCTGTTCCAAAACTTTAGCGTAAAGAGCAGGGCTTTGTAGAGGGAACAGCCCACCTTTACACCAAAGCGCCACCTTTACACAAAAGGAGGCTCTTACCTTGTATTTTACGGTCTAACCAGACATAGCCTTCCGATGGTCTACTGAAGGATTTATTACATTAGAGGTTGATGAATAGAAACAATAGACAGCATAAATATTCTTTTGGAAGTTAAGTTTTTTTTTAATTCCGGTTTGGTACTAAAGGGACTGTAAAATAGACCATTATTTTTTTTTTTCAAACAATTAACTAGAGAACATTTTTGCACATTTTTCGTAAGAGATTCCCGGAGCTAAGTTTCAAATTTGAATTTGAAATAAAGGTCGTCACAAAAGCCAGGGGCTTAGTTGACAAACAAAATAACTTCCTGCATCTATGCTGGATGTTATTCTTCCGACATAAATGCAAATTACATTTTGCAGATTACAAATTATGATTACAAATGACAAAAAATCTAGAAGCGTGAGGCGTGACTCCTCCAGGAACTTAGATTATAAAAAGTAAAATAAAAAAAAAGACTAGAAGAATGACTACAAGCAGTTGTAAGTCGCAACTTTTTACGACTTAGCATTAAATTAAACCAAGTTCATTTTTTTGTGATATTTGCGAAATATTGTTAGTCCTTGCATTTAGCGCACAACCACATACATTTTCATTGAAAACAATAGCCGAAAAATCTCTTAGGAAATGTTATAATCAATCTGTATAAACACAGCAGAAACATAATTATTTGATCTTGGGGCACATTTAAGAGTTTATTTTTTAAATAAGGGCCAATCCGACTCAAAGTCAATCAGATAATTAAAACGGGTCAGCAGGACCAACTGAGAGAATCACCACCATCACAACCGTCAGGCATACTTCCAACCAGCTCAAGTTCGAGAAGATTTGCCAAGTCCAACCAGGCGAAGAAAAATGAAACAAATGATTCAACCAAAAAATGAAACAAATGATTCAACCAAAGCTTCTGTTTAAACACGTCTAAGCTTCAAATAGACTTCAAAATTGTTGTAAAACCTTGCGAAGCCATTTGTCTATCGCCAGAGCAAAATTACGATATAAAAACTTTAGTAGCTGGTATTAAAAGATAAAACTTTAGTTAATTACTATTTGATACTTAACTTTCCTGTAGCGATTTCAAATGCCACAATTCAAAATAACCAGTATAACCAACAAAACTGGCTTCTTACAAAAGAAGGAAGAAAGAAAGGAAGAATCCCATGCCTCAATGTCTTCATTCTGTTTAACTGATTATTAGAGAGAATAATCAATGGATAGGTCTTGAATAGACGGTATCTCAGAACCTCGTATGCCATTTGTAACCTTATATAACTTTTCTATGGCAATTTCAAAAGCCACAATCAAAAATATCCAGTGAGAAGAAAAAAAAAATTAATTCCACCTGATTAGTTGTCCTGAAGGAAATGTAAGCCAGTAGAAAAGAGCGTGTAGCTTTTTAGTCGTAAGACTGTTTGTGCAAGGTATGCCCCTGCTCCTCTGTTACCAACGCCGTATCCAGGGGGGTAGGGTGTTTGACTCCCCTACCAAAAGCAATGTTTGTCCAAGTCGGAAAAACGTAACAAAAAGAGTATAAACAAATTTTTGATGCGTTTTTAAAGTTTTTGTACCCGTAAAGTTTTTTGTATGCGTTTGTAAAGTTTATGGATGACGGGATGATTTTTGGTTGACTGACGAAGGGCAATGCCCAGTGGACTTCTATGCAAAATGGATGACTAAATTTGTTTGGATTCACAGGCTAACAAGTGACCTAAGCCTAATAGACTTGGCCACTTGTGACTCAGGCGGGCTACCGTGTTTTAAAATGTATACACGAGCGACAAGTCCCCTGGACTCACGCGCGAACGGGAAGACCTATAGTTTTCCAATTACTTGACTAAACGGCACGGGTAACGACCTGTGAGCTACATTTTTACAGAGTGTTTTGCTTCATAGATACTATTAGAACAGGCGTCTTTCAACTGTTCTACGAGTTTTTAGGATAACAAAAAGGCCAGATAGGACCAAGTCTGGGCTATAGGGTGGATTTGACAGCAATTCAAAGCTTCTTCTGCGACGCATGAAGAATGCACCGGGGCGCTTTCGTGATAGAGAGGGTTCAAGATGTCGCATTCCTGGACATTTTTTAACTCTCAATTTCTTCAAAACATCTACATTATAGACTCTTGTGACAGTTTTTCAACGTTCTAACAAGTCTATAAGCACTACTCTTCCAGACGCCCACGAATCGGTCGCCATCTTCGTGTTGACATAAATTCAACGAATTTTTATATGCCCGTAGTATTCAGTAGCGTTTTCCCCTTGTCTTATCACTCCGAGGCTCGGATCATATGATGCTTGTATTAAAGCTGGTGTTCTTACAAAAGCAAACAGATCATTTTTCTTATCCTTGAAGAAAGGGAACACATGCATTTACATAAAAAACGAAAATTTAACCTTATAGACTACATTGACTTCTTCCTGCTTCTTGATGTAGTCATCATAGTCAGCCAAAGTGAGGAATCGATCATGGTACATGAGATTGTTGAAAATGTCCATAAACTCCCCAGGGTTATTTGGACAGAAGTAGCCATCACGAATTTGATCGATCACTTGTTTCAGTTCAGGATTAGCCTATAAAAAATGGTTTGATTAAACTTCAAATATAAGTATTATAATTATGTCTTTCAAGTCTTCCTCCTACTCACACATAGGACAAAAGTATAGACTATCCTCATAACTAAACCATCGTAAGCACTTGTCTTTGTCTCTTTTTGGCATAATCTCCACAGAAGTTCCAACGGAGATTAAAAATAGAAAAAACGAAATTTTTAAACTGGAACATGTAAACCCGAAACGCCTCTACCAAACATCTATCCAAATTCTTTGCTGAAATTTAAAGTTTGATGATAACTCAAAACAGAGTAAGCAAAATTATAGCAACAAAATTATAAATTTAATGAATGCGAATTATCTATAAGACTTATTTATTTAGAAAAGAAAAAACTAAGGAACCTTTCTGAATTTTTAAAGCCATATTTTTTTTTAATACTTTAAAACATATTCAAATTAACACATTAACATAATTTATCTTTTGAAACAACTTTTTCTTTTAAAACATACCTTGAAACTATTTACTTCATAGTCTAAGAAGTACATGAATAATTTGGGAAAGCTGCTTAAAACTTTTAATGTTTCTTAACAGTCTTTTAACTAAGGTATTATTGAAAAAAATTTCACATATTTTCCCGTTCATTATCTATACCTGTAACAAATAGAATGCTCCCAAACTCACCCCTCCCTAGATTTTCGAAATAGCTAAAAACACGCTTGCATCCCCCTTTTTTGCTAAGATAGAAAGTGGTTGCCGTTTGGTTAAATTCTTCTACAATTTTCTTTTTTCTATACAGCTAAGGATTGCTAAAGAAGCTCTGACTGCCTTAGCTGAACACTCAAAAATTGAGCTTTGAATTGAATTGGGCTTTGGTGTTGACTGTCACTAGCTCTGAAATTAAACCAAAACTCGTTGTCTATGGGTTCAATGCTTATTTAAATCTTGGTGGTATGGTAAGAACCTTGTTAAATGTAAATTTGCTGTTACTGTGACCCACTGTCTAAAATAGGACGGTATCTGGATTGCGAACCTTTCTTTGTTAGAAGGTATCGGCCCTTCGTTACTGGATTAATTTCATGTTCATGGAACGGTAATATAGTATTTCTGTAACTAAATACAAAATGCGTTAAATATCATAAATGGCATTTGCCATTGTCAAGGCTTGTATATGTATGCAAAATGGTACAAAGTTTTTCAAATATAAACACTTGGCTGGCCGATTTCTTTCCTAGTAAAGATAGCCTTATTTCTGTGTCTAAAAAAAAACAATTTAATTACGTATTAACCCATAACATGACAAAAATATGCATGACCAATATAATACTCCTAAAGCAAGGTTTTCCTTCCTCCTAAAAAATTGATTTTTCTGCATATGAGGTAGAGACTCAGGGCACGGCATGATCTAGGTCAATCTTAAGATCTAACTCCACTCGTGGAAATGTCTCTGCCAAAGTCTACAAAGACAAGTATACTATGCAAAAAGCGATCTTTTTTTAAAGTAAAAAATTACATTTTTAGAAAGATCAACTATATTCATGACCAATATAATACTCCTGAAGTTTTGTTTACCATAAAAATATGCGTTCTCCTAAATATGAGGTATGCATGCCACGAGAGGGATATTTACACACGCACCACGAACAAGAATAAAGAAGTAGCCTAAAGCCCTGTCTTAATTGGCAAACTGGCTAGTCTTAACTGGCAAGCAATAAAGATCCTTCATTTTAGGGTAATACTGTATATACGAAGAATAGTAGCCCAACATCTACCAATAAGGAGACTAAAAAGAGATAGAAAGAAAGAAGGATTGGGGTAATCTCTCCTAATAGTCTTAAGCATGAATTAAGACAAGGTCAAAGCCGCCTCGTTCATGTTGTGTATACACATCATAATGTGTAGAATCTTTATAGTCCTTATTAGACTAATTAAGGTATGATGCAAGAGACCATTTTATGACTTTCAAACTTCCTATATGTCTTTGGAAACAGTTTGGCCCGTTATGACCGTTTTCCTTTGCACTTTTCATGAGAATTTTAGGGCCAAAAAATATCTTTCATTTGAATTTTTAGAACAAATTATTCAAAAGGATTTAAAATAAAAATTAAAAAACTTGTAAAAAATAAAAATAAGAAACACAGAGAAAAGTTTGTCCTCTTCTGGCCAAAACTCATGACTTTAACGTTTACTAAAAATATGTTGCAACATTTTTAGAAAATTTCTTCATTTTGACGATTCTTGCTTTTCCACGAATTAAAACTTATTCTTTTATAGTACGAATACTTATTTCAAATCTATTCAAAAAAGTAAATTTAATATCAATGTGCGACATGATGGGCCTTTATTCGCTTGGACCTTACACAAGATATTCACATGGATAACTATTTATCATTAGGGTTGTAATTCTACAGCTAACCCAAGAATTAATATTTAGAAGGCAGGAAATGCGTAAATGGAGATTAGTTCTAAGGTGTTTTAACGAAGGCAACAAATTTTATGAACACAACGCAATGTCATTCACTTACATTGTAGTAATCCCAAGCATTGTAACCCTTTTTCTTCAGAGCTTCAACCTCATCAACCGTCATACCAAAAATAAAGATGTTCTCGGCTCCCATCTCTTCCATCATTTCAACATTGGCACCATCCAGAGTTCCAATGGTCAAAGATCCATTCAACTAAAAAAGAAATAAAGTGACGTTAAACTCTTTGTCTTGAAATTTCAGAACTGCATGAAATGTCAAAATGCCTAAAAGTGACCCTCTGATGCAAAGATCGAATCAGCGGGGGACCGCCCTATCCTCAGAGATTTTCGGGCACCCTCAATTGTTTTTTTCTTTTTTGACCCGTTTTTTAATAAACTTCTCAATTTGGTCAATTATTGGCGTTCTTGTCACACATCCACCCCCCCCCCCAGGATTTTGCTTGAGATCCCCCTTTGCAGATGCGTGTCTAGTTAGACTTGCATGTCTAGACCCGCGTCAGTCCATAAATTCACATTAGATAGTTCCCCGTTCAAATGTGAAATTTAACGCTTATTTGATGGACTTGTACGTTAACACCATTTAAATGCCAAAAATGGACTTCTGGATTACAGTTCCCATGTTTTTAAGGGAAATATTTTCTCTTCGCTTGTCTTTTCTCCTCAGAGAAATCTTACTTTTGAGGAATCCCTTTCCCCCTTCTGTACAAGTGAGTGTATGAATGTGATGTTAGGAAACGTGGCAAAGGACTTGTTTGACAAAACGATTTAACTAAAACTTGAAAGGTACTTGAAGAATCAGTTTTGAGATAATCCTCCGCACTCAAAAACATTCTCAAGTTTGTCATTATGCAAAAGTTGTGCTCTCGATAAAAGTTTATTTTTACCGTTGTATGTCCTTGATTATGACTGAAAACTACAGAAGCAAAATAATTCCAGTATCTCAACTTACCAACATCGGAATGGTAAGCAAAATAATCAAGATTAAAGATTTAAAATAAAAGACTATGATTCAACAAAATCATTATTGGTTAGAAAACATGAACAGTCAAGACTCGGATAAAAAAAAAAGTGCAGAAATAACCTTTTTTTGTAAGAGCGGAATGTCAACGGCTAACAAGAATGTAAGACATTTGAAATTTGTGCAACTCACAACATTCAAACCTTTTCTTTAGAACTTGTTCTTTCGAGTGAACTAGAGAAAGGTTGAGAGGGGAACCAATCCAAAAAATAATAGGAAAATAAGCTTTTTGTATTAAATGTTTCAGCAAATGTATTAATTTACTTCATTATATGCTTAACATAACTGTCAATAAAAAATATATTGATTTACTTGAATAAATCATTGAGGTCAAACACAATTTAAAAAAGAAAAAAAAACATAAAGATCAATAACGCCCTGCACAAAACTCATTTTACACGTTTAAGAGTAGGCCTTAATTTTAAGGTAAATCTTAAGAGAAAAGAGGAGTAAGATTAAAATAAAGAATCTTCGAGAGTAAAGAACAAGTTAAATTTAAAACATTTGAAAAATATAGTAGCAGTGAGTGAGTACTTGAGAGTGGGAGTAAGAACAAGTAAATAGTGCGAGTAATTGTCTTTTTTAAACAAATTAAACCATTAGGACCTTAGAACTTCCACAAAACAAATATTTTTTGAATTCCGATAAGAACAAAATCCATGAAAATTAAGAGTGTGTAGTTCAATAATGTGCCTTCATTTAGTATTAAATAAAAAGAAATATCTTTTAAGTGAAAATAAAGTGCAACCTCAAAATCTGAAAAGAATATAAATTACATTAACTATGAAGAGGGATAGCCTCCCATCCACGCTCACCACTGTTTACATTAAAGTTCAAACATATTAAAGATACAAATTATATGACTTAAGTTTCTTTCCGGGAAAATTTACTTCGATATTATAAAGAAAGTTGATGAGCTTGGTGAAATAAAACTTCCATGGACTTCCAGAAATTGATATTTTTAGTCATTTCCTGTGAACCTCAATGACTTGACACTACTACCTTTTTACAATACTAAAGAAATTGTGCAAGGAAAGTAATTGTTTAGCCAACTCTCAATAAAGTACAAGCTTAACTTTAATGTAATATTAGTGACCCAGGGGGGGATGGGTGGCATCAGCTTTTCTAATATTAAGGATTATTTCTATACATTTTAAGTTTAATCGTTACTCTATACATTTCAATTGAAAAAAATGATATTAAAAAGATGAAATAGAAAATTCCAATTTTCTTTCTTTTGAGTTTTTGTTACTATTGGCACGGGTTACACTTGTCAAATGGCTCATTACTATGAGTTCTTTGACATAGTAGCCTACTTACAATCCCTTGCCAGTCTACCCTAGCTCCTCTTCAAATGTAACCATTGAATAAATATCCACAAAAGGATTTTGAGGAGACGAATTTGAAGCCCTTCGGTTTCAGGAATGACATTATGGTCTATCCGCACGCTCTATGGGCCAGAATTATGAAGCGTACATTTATCAATCAACAAATACAAAGTGATTTATCACTTTGTATTTACTCATTATTGCTTTAATTACGGGTGAACTAAAAGAAAACTGATTCGAATCTTAGGCGACAAAGGCCCATTGCCTTACCAATATTCATTGTGATATTGCCTATCCCGCCCTCTGGCGTGATATAGTGCGACTAGAAATTCCTATCTCTTTGTTTGTCTTTATAGAACATCCTTCCTTGAAAGTGTCAACCATTATTCCACCACATCCTTCAGTTTCAAATCAGATAATTAGCCCCTAAGAACAGAGGGGAGTCACACACCATTCACCAGCCATCAGTTTCAAATGGTTTTGGATCGTCATAGCTGATCCTAGCATGATAACTTCTTTCGCACACGTCGGATTGCTCCTCAAGAGATTTTTCCTTCCGCAACGGCTGGCGCTTCACGTGCCCAAGAATATTGATCCCCCTCTATGGAGGGGGGGGGTATTTACCAAAAGACATACATACAAATCGTTTATTTTTGCTCTCATTATTTTTAGTTAGCCTTTTTAAACAAAGCAAATGTCCGCGGCCTTATTAATTTTTTCTTTTAAGTTTTTCAGGAAACAGAACAACAATTCCTTCTATTCTTGCCGAATGTTGCTTACCTCCTATATGGTCTTCATCAAAATAGTAACTAGAACATTAATTCGAAGTTTAAAAATTAAAGCGATATATAAATATATAGAAGAAAATCAATATTTAGTACGTATAATTTAAAATAGCCCTCGTCTATTTCTTACGGATTATCCATTAAATTAACCTGTTTTGTTCTTTTGACACTCTCCCCCCTCCCTAAAACAGACAATCCCTGCGTTAAATTTCCAGCCCCACTCTTGTTAAATGTTTCTCCTTATTTTGTCAGATAATATTACCACCACTCTTGCTATCACACAATCGAGTTACAACAATAACAATTTCTTCAAAAGTGGAGAGTCATGTGATGAAAACGAGGATCCTCTATAAATATTTATTATATGTCTTTTCAAATGTCCATCGTCTACTTCTTTCGAAGCAATTTGTCAGACACCAAGGAATCTAGTGGATTTTACTCTTTGGGGAACCAAAATTTACATACAGTCTTTTCTTCTTGTTGATGGAACAGTAAAATAAAAATGCAAAGAATGTGATCATCCTTTACTAGACTATAGAAATAAATCAGATTGCAAATCTATCTGCAAAATAATTTTCTATCAAGGATATCTTGTATTCTGTGATGCGTTTAAATCAGCTTAGATTTTCAATATCTTACAGATAATATTTTCGAAAAAAAATGTGTTGGTGTTGACATATGTCAGTCTAGAATAATTAAGAGCATTTAATAACGAATTGGTTAGTGAAGCCGACTTAGCTTGTCATCAGATAAAAGCAGGAGAGCGTTTACATGTCATTAGTCGAAAGTGTTACAGGCAGGTAGAGGCGGGCCCAGCGATAAATTTCGGGGGAGGATAGATAAATTGACTCAGGGATTACAGAGCTGGTTAAAATTGATAAAAAAAAGTTTAGAATATAAGTTATATTCTTTATTGAGACAACACTGTAAACAAATTTGTAATTATAAAATCAAATCAAGCCGCCTTTTTTGTTGTGGGCTAGTTTACCCAAAACGTCTTCTTCATTGACTGGATCATCCCTGTGTATGGATAATAAGGCCAATCCATTAAGCCGTTCCTGACCTGAGGCACTCCTGGTATAAGAATTCAGTCTTGTTAGAGTAGAAAAAGAACACTCGCACGTAGCCGTAGTGACGGGAATCGTTGCACCAATCTTCAAAATAGATATAATTTGGGGGGGGGTATGTTCTTATCACATTCTTCTAAGCATGTTATGAAATTTTTGGATGCCACGTCTCCCGACTGTATCCACATTCTCCTCCGCAGAGCTAACTCAGCAATTTTTGGTGACTAAGGAGTCACTGATGCAGCTGCTGCAGAAAGTAATCCATAAACGGGATAAACACAGGAAGTCGGTAATACACTTCAGGATCCTCTGACGCTGTTGCGTAATTATCCCTATACGTTTGTTTTGGAGCTCATCTGGGCACTCTAATGATGATTTCGGCATCTTGGCCCAGTTCAGTTACTTCAGTAAATACTGGAGGAAACGTAGCCTTACTCGTCTCTTTCATGTCCCTAGCTTTGCTATTAAGATAGTCAGAGTGTTTGAGAAAGTGTACGAGATCTATAGTTTCTGATTGCACAGATTTTAACAAACTGTGTGATAGCCTAAAAACTTTACTAACAGTAGCCATAGCTGCAACAAAAATGCATCTTTCAATAGCAGATAGCAAAGAATAAGCTAAGCTTGAAGATTCAGAATCTGACTCAGAATGTCCTGAACTTTTCTCGCAACCTTAAAGATAATAATGAACATTACTTTAAACAAAATGATTGCTTTTAAGATCTTCACCCATCTAGTCTCGCAAAATTTTTTCAATCTTGTTCTTTTTGTCCCTGTGATAAGATTACTTTCTTGAACAATTGGTTTGACAATTGCAGAACATTTAGGTGAAATTCTAAAGAAACTAATTACTTCTTTCAAAGTTCCTAGACAATTTCTTATGCCAGGTATTTTGTACGAATGGCACAGGGTTTAGTTTAAGGATTGACTTGCACAGTGAACATAAACTGCATGGGGAAAACTTTCACGGACTATAGCAGCACAACCTTGAAACTGGCCACTCATAGATGAGGCTCCATCATAACCTTGTCCCCTTAAATATTGTAAGTTGATTCCACCAAAGGTTTGTACCAACCAACTAATGTCTGCTATCAACTAACTGTTTCTTTTTGAATAAGTCTATAATTCTTGATTTCTGTTTCGACAAGATGAGCAACTAATTAACAAACAGGGGCGTAGACTTCTATATAAACACTGAAAAAGCACAAGCGTGATTTAAACAAAGTTCAACTACCTTAGGAGCCCGAGGTTATAATAGCACTGGGCTTACTTGGCGGCAGCCTGCCATTGTTCTCAACTGTATTTTCTTATAACAAAGTTCTGGTGTGGAGATTGTCACAAAATACCTACTTGTTGTGCACGCATTAAACTAGATTAATTGGATTAAAACCAAAAATGAATTTGGTTAGTTTTTAAGACAGTTTCGTTTTAAATTTTATTTTATAAAATAAATTAATCATTAATTTTGTATCCTTTTCACAATAAGATATATGGCATACATTATCCTTTCGTATTAGTCAAAATCTATAAGAAACTCGATCCTACAGAAAAAATTTCCCGAATTTCGGGAGTGGGGGTATATCCCCTTAATCCCCAGTGGGTTTGCCCTGCAGGCAGGATTGCCACCATGTTCAGTTCCTAAAGTCTTACAATTATCCAAATTTTCGTGCTACACTACGATTTTCAGTGCTGAAAATTACTTTTCATCTTATTTCTCAAACGTTATTTTTTTATACAACGTTAGGGGAGGAGTCTGATGAAGAAATATATTTAAAAATGCTGCTTCAATTTTTAGGCACTGAAGTTAAAACGAACACTCGGACACTTTATCTTGAACAGGCGGTTTTAAGGTTATATTAACAACGTTTTCTTACTAATTTATACTTGGAACGAACTACAGCTGTTGATCGTGAAACAAATACAAATCATAAACATGCCTCTTGGAGAACGTAGGAAATATTTAGAGAGAAATAGATTGACGGATGGTCCTTACAGTTGCCCTATGTGTGGAGAAATGGATGAGTCTTTGTATCATTTTTTAGGGGAATGTAGGGAGTTGAGGATTAGATTTTGGAAATTCAGAGAAGTGGATGTTACTTCAATATAAATAATATTGGAAAGTTCGTCCAGGTAGGTATGAGGTATCGTGATGATTTTCTTAAATAATTAGTTTTAGTATCTTTTCAGTCTTTGCTTTGTTGCTGTATCTTTTTGCTTGTTTTGTGTATGTCACCATGGTCCAATTGAGCTTTCTTGTGAATAAATCTATCTATCTATCATAGCTAAGAGGTATGTACACTTTAATTACCGCGAATATTTGTTGGAAAAGCAAATTATTTGAAAATTGACCCCGCTTCAATTTTTCTAGTGCTCTTATCTCAGTAAACTGGCATTCATTATTGGGTATCTATGATTCCCCAAGGTTTGAAAACAACATCCATTTCATGAGGTTACAGATTTTCAAAATAAATAAGACAATTGAATCTGTAGGCAGTTTTAAAACCGCAAATGAACTAACTTGAATTTGGCACTATAAACAACTAACGTGTCACCAGGGTTGCCACCGATAGCACGAAAATGATATTGCAGCCATTATGTGTAACACTGTAGCACGTACTCAGGCTTGCTAAAATAGCATGAAAGTGATGTTTTAGCACCATTACAGTCAATTAAAAATCAATGATACATCCGTTGATTTTTAATTAGAATCAAGTAGTTGCGGGCATCAAGCCATGGCTAATTGTGGAAAAAAAAACACAAGATAGATAGACAATCCGAGGGCCGTTACTGCATACTATTTTTTGATTAAAATCAAGTTGCTGGCATCAAGCCATGGGTAATTGGGGAAAAATCCAAGACAAATAGTCCGAGTAAGAGACAAATCTGGCATAAGCCCTTTTTAAGACTGTAAAAAAATGATGTATTATATATTTTGTGAGGCAAAAGGGAACTGCAGTTTCTTTTGAATTTACTTTTGAAGACTAAGGTCATTTGACTCGTAAATTTATGAGCCTCAATCACAGAAAAATGGTATGAAGCTACACCAACTAGAACCTGGAATAACACTATTATCAATGATAGCCGTAGATCCCCTCCTACTATTGATTTGACTCCGTCTTGTCATTGGAGGGGTAGATCCCCTCCTATTATTCATTTTATTCTTTATCTTGTAAAATATATTTATTTTCTTGGTTATTTTGCATAGCTTAACGTCGTTGCATTAAATATATGTTACTTCATTGATGATAACTTTGTCTATGACATTGATGATAGCTCAACCTCCACCCCTGAAGTATTCTTGACTTGTAAATTTGTCTTTTAAAAATTTTTAGCCCCATCCCTCCCCTAAACGAAAAACTTTTCTGGCAAGGACTTCTAACAAATTTCAATGCAATAAATTTTTGTTCCAAGAGAACAAAATATATATATACATGATAAATAGTGAAATCAACAATAGGAGGAGATCTACCCCTCCGATGACAAGATAACAAGTCAAATTAATAATAGGAGGGGATCTAACCCCCCCCCCCCTAGAAAGGTTATTTCTTTGAGAATATTCATCACTCTAGTGACAACGGCCTTTTGATCTTCTTTATCCAATTTCCTGAATTGTGAAAGAAATGCTTTCACCTTTGTATTGCAGGAGAAATTGTAATTTTCCCCTCATTACAAAAAATGTTTATGCGTGAGCAGACACCTGTTAAAGGTGCCTTGGGGCCTACTATTAAGATTTACATATTCTATTGAAGAATAAGGTCAGATGACCCATCAATGTCCAACTAATCACAAAAAGTGCATTTAAAAAAATGGCTTTTGAAAATGGATATTTCAGTGAAGCTTTATGTCCTCTATGCGCAAGACACATCACAAGTAAATTTTAATAAGTTTCAACATTAAAAAAAAAAACCTTTCTATTCAGAAGTGAGGTTCTTCGAATACTTAGAACTTAATAATATATAGGCCTATATATATATATATATATATATATATATATATATATATATATATATATATATATATATATATATATATATATATATATATATATATATATATATATATATATATATATATATATATATATAAAACGGCTATATACTGTCAAAATATAATGTCTAAAGATAAATTTTCAGTTAGGGATGGACCTTCAGTAATCTCAACTTGGCGAGACTTATTTCGCAGTCTTGGTTCAGAGTGTTTATATCTACTTCATTTTCTGAGATACGAACTAGTATCTACAGAGGATGAACAAATTTCACCGGTTTTCTACAGCCAATACCTAGTACGGATATGGCTAAGTGGTTAGCACGCTGGTTTGAGAATTCTTTGCCCAAGGGCACACGGGTTCGATCCCTGGTATAGCCAGTTATTTGGTTTGGGACGAGGGTCAGTGGTATGACTCTTTAAGCTCAGCCAGAATCAACCCAGCTTTAAATGGGTATCTGGGGAAGGTAAGCAGAAAGGGTGTGCGGAAGCACAGGATGGCTCGCCCCAGGCCCCCATTGCGCTTCCTGGCTGAAGGGCCACGAAACAGAGAGCAGCACCGCTGGGCTTCGACCTTAAGGCTCTAGTGCCGTCATACTCACTTAGCACGGACACTAGAACTGCGAAACCTAGTATATATGCCAAGTAGAAAACAGAGTAGTAAAGACGGGGGAAGAAAACGAAGTGGCAAACACAAGAAGAAAGTGAAGTTTGGATACAAACTGATGGTATTTTGTATCCTCGTTCATTTCTCCTGCTCTGAAACGAAAATAAAATATTAGGATATTTCTTCGAGATTTGAAAAAATGCAGATAGTAGGTTTCGGAGAGGATAGTTTTATCAGTACATGTTTCACATGTGTTGGATGTCTTCCGCATAGGTCCTTCTAGAGATTTTCAACAACGACAAAATTTTTAATTATATTCATTTTTATCAACATAATACCACGGAATTGCAATGCGATATTTCCCTTTATTTATGGTTGTATTCTCAGATGCAGTAGTTCTAAAGGTACATCACTTTGCAATAGTAAAAAAAATACAATGTAACTTTCCTATTAAGAGAGGCTTAAGGAAATCACGTTTCATCTTATTACTCTAACGCTATTTTTTATAATACGTTAAGGGAGGAGTCTGATGAAAAAATAGATTTAAAATGCTGCTTCAATCTTTAGGCTCTGGAGTTAAAACAAACACTCGCGTATGAAAACAAAGAAAGGAAAAAATAAATGAAAAGATAAAAATCAAATAGGTGAAAAACGAGGATTTTATCAGCCAGTAGCAAAATATGAAAAACAAGCAAATATTTCGACAAGGACCTCCGCCAAGTCGTCCTCAGTGCTCAAAAAAATAAGAAAGAGGAAAAAGGAAAAAAAAGAAACAAAGAAGAAACAACAACAAAATCTAACCTTCTTAAGTTGACTGTACGAGAGGAAAAAAGACACTGAATCAAACAACAAAAACCAACTGGAAATCAATGAAAGAGAAGTTACCAATTAGATTGAATAAGCATCCTTTGCCTTGCAACAGATTTCGCCCGTCTACAATTTCGGTTTTCATTAAATATGCGGATAGGTTGTCTTAAATTAGACTGGGCGAAAATATTCATAGAGTCTTTTAATATTAAATTGTTGTAAATTGAGCTTTAGAAATATCTCCCGTGTCTCTATTTACAGCCAAATTTTTATTTATATGTTTTTTTTATCTCAATTGCCTCTTTAAAAGATTGTGGAAAATATCTACCATTTACGGTAGATATTAAAGTTGCTTCTTCAAGAAGAACTAAATGGTCAGGATTTTCGTATATATGCTGGGCCAGAGCTGAATCAAAGCTGTCATCTTTATTTTCCAATATCAGGGACTTATCTATTGAAATTTTGTGTTCACGCAATCGTTCCCCTAGTTGTTGATGTGTCCTGCTAATATAAAATTTTCCAGATGAACACGGGACTCTGTAGACACCACGACCTAGTATAGGGTCCGTTTTATCCTTTCCCGTGTTGAAAAAATGTTCAACTTTTTGTTCAGTTTTGAAAGAAACAGAGAAATTATGTTTTTTTAAATTTTTCTAAATTTGTCGCTGAGTTTCGAGACGTATGGTAATGTAGTGAAAGTTTTTTCTCAATTGCCAGTGTAACTGAATCAAGGGGGACGGGCTCACTATTTTCATGTTTTACCTTTTTTAATCGTCTATCTATTATATTTTCAATGAGATTGATTGGGTAGCCATTGCAGAATAGAATATCTTTAACACGATCTAACTTGGATTTTACATGATTACGTGAACATACTTTTAGAACCATGTCGACTAAAGAAATTACTACCCCTTTTTTTGCACAAGGAGGGTGATTTGACGAGAAATGTAGATACCGATCATTATGGGTCGGCTTTCTATATATAGAAAAATCAAGGCTAGGAATATTTTTTATAATTAAAACATCCGAGAAAGGGAGCTTTCCTGAATCTTCCAGTTCTATTGTAAATTGAAGATTCGAATCAAAAGAATTCAAATGTGCCAAAAAATCTTTTAGAGAGTCCTGACCATGTTCCCAAACAGCAAGAATATCATCAACGAAACGAAACCAGAGAGAGTGTTTTAAGGGGAAACTATTCAAAGCAGACTGTTCTATGAAATCTATGTAAAAATTTGCCAAAAAAGGAGACAAAACGGTGCCCATGGGTAGACCCTTGACCTGAAGGAAAAATTTTTCTCCAAACATAAAATATAGAGAGAACTTGTTGCAAAGGCGTACAAGCGTCATTATTGTGTCAATTTCCAAGGTTTTATAATCTGACCAAGCAGAATTTTCCTCTAATTTTCTTTGTAAGGCCTGTTCACATTTATGGACATCGCATGAAGTGTACATGGAAACTGCATCAAAACTAGATAAGATAGTTTTTTCTGTTATACTATGATTTTTCAGCTTCTCAACAAGATCTATGGAATTTTTTATATAAGATTTCTGTGTTGTTAGAAGAGACTTGAAAATTGTAGCTAAGAATCTTCCTACACCTGTAGCTGGAGAACTATAACATGCTACAATAGGACGTAACGGAGTATCCTTGTTATGAATTTTGGGTAGACCATAAAATTTTGGGGCTGAACAACCTTTTGGGTAAAATTTTCTGTACATTTGAGGGGTGATTAGACTATTGTCTTTTAAAATTTCTAATTCTTTTCTTTTACTTTTTTGAGCACTGAGGACGACTTGGCGGAGGTCCTTGTCGAAATATTTGCTTGTTTTTCATATTTTGCTACTGGCTGATAAAATACTCGTTTTTCACCTATTTGATTTTTCTCTTTTCATTTATTATTTCCTTTCTTTGTTTTCATACGTCATGCATAGCCAGTATGGTCTCAGAACGTATTTACAAACACTCACGGACACTATCTTGAACAGGTTGTTTTAAACTTACATTTACAACGTTTTCTTCAACCATACGCTACATTGGAAATCTTTCTATTAACACGTAACAACTTAGGTTATATTTCTTAAGACACAGTACACTTTGATACCAATTATATAGCCTTTCCCATTCATTCTCTAAAGCACATATATTTTTCCTTAGTATCAGCAATGGCAGTTTCCGATTCGTTCCGCTATAAACAATAGCATACAAATTGTCTAAAACACATTTTCTTTTCATTTCGTATCAAATTCATTTGTAATTTAAAGCCACGCGATAGATTTCATGGCTGAATAATTACGAGTCATTATCGTTTATCTTAGATAAACGATAATTGTTCCACGGATCTGATAAATTATCATCAGGTCCTTTTAAACAAATTTTTTTTTAAACAGTGTAATTATTCGGGATTATCTCCGGAAGCTCTTTATTCGGAAGCTCCTTAAGTTTCAAAAGCAGTTTTTTTACTTTGACAATAAGAGCATATATAGGACCAGAAAATAACATAATTTTCTGATGAGAAAGGCTACGGAATGCGATTCAAGCAGTGTAATAGACTTGATACTCCCCTTGGTTGTGTAACTAATTCTGTTAGATTGACCTTGAAGTAAAAAAAAAAAGGGAAACGAATTCATTTCTTGGCATGAAAGGTCACGTAGGTAATTACGGTAGTGTGAAGGGCTAGACACTCCTAAACTTCTGCAAAAATTAAACGGTTCGTCGACTGGAAGGGCACAGAAAGACCGCAAAACAATCCAAAAGACGCAAAATGTGCTCAACATCAATGTGGTTGTCATTTCAGCACAAGAAATTGTTGAAGAATGTAAGGTTGTTCAGAAAAGGTGTCATAAAATTCTCTACTGAAATGTTGATACGTTCATATGCGCAAAATATCCTAGCTACCATTATTATGAATGAATAAGAGGGTGCAGAGAAAAGAAGGGAGAGGTGGCTTAGGGCCCATTCCTACCCCCTAGAAATCTTACAATTTATGATTTCCCCAATAATTCCCTACATTGTCAGTACCGTTTACCTATTTTTGCGTGTTTTTTCTAATTAGCACCAAAAGGAAACACCCGGGATTTAACCCCCCCCCCCTAATTCCCGCTCCTGTGTGAATACTTTTTTACTATAAATATTTATTACTCATCTCCATCCTCCCAACCCTCTTGGAAAATAACTAACTTTTTCAAACTCCATTTAAGGTTGCTCATCCCCCCTCCTATATATGCTAACGAAGAAATAATATAGTGGGAACAATTAGTACGATATAGTGGGGACGATTAGGATAAGAGTAACTAACAGGCTCCATTAGTGATACCGTCCAGTTTGAAACATTCTTATGTCCACAGAGGTATTAGTTCCTGGAACGAAATGGGTACTGAAGTCAATAATAACTAGGATTTGAATAATTTCAATTGTTGCTTAAAGGACAAATTATACAATAAATATAGCTGTTGAATTATAAAAAAGTATAAACATATAAATCTATCAATACCATTTTTTGTGGGGTGGGGGAATTAGAGGAAGATGAAGGATTGGTATTTGGTAGTTTATGTTGTAGGTAATTGGGTGACACTATTGTTAGTTGATATATTCATAAGTGACATTTCCATGAAATAAATTTGGATGAGGGTATAGTTGTTTTCCAATTTGTACTGCGCCTCTGGACAGCATTGGAGTCACCCTTTTGGGCAGCCCAGAAGAATATTATGTTGTTATGTACTTACTAAATGTTCTATTCAATAACAATAATAATAATAGTTATTATTTTTCTGAAGAAACTTAAACTTTACCTACACAGAGGGGAAATAGCTGCCCCACTTCGTTGAGAAAGTTCCCTGTTACTCCCTTCCCCGTGGAATAACCTAGGGACAAGTGTCGAACTATGAACTTGAATCAAATATGTGCAGTTATTTATCTTATACATTTTGTTTGTTCTAATTACGTCTTAAATCGACATAAACACGATAAATTTTTACTTGCCTAATATCCTAGGGATTAACTTTCCTTTGAGTTTACAACCCAATCCGTTCAACTTACCATGAATTTCATGTTTCCGGTGCCTGAAGCTTCAGTGCCAGCAGTAGATATTTGTTCACTAAGATCTGCCGCTGGGATGATCTTTTCGGCAAGAGTGACACGATAGTTCTCCAAAAAGATGACCTTCAATTTGTCACCTATGATAGGGTCATTGTTGACCACATTGGCAACGTAGCAGACAAGTTTGATAATCATCTTTGCCATATGGTAGCCTGGAGCAGCCTGCAATTTAGAATATGCATATCATAACTTTTTTTGCGAAGAGGCTTACCATAATCAATAGCTGAAAATCATTTCAGAAGAGAAGTATAAATACTAATCCTAGAAACTTAAAGAATTATCATACTGGTGCAATATATGATGTTTATAAGAATACCGATTTAGGGAGCATTATGAAATTAACAAAATTAAAAATTTTTGTTTTAAGATTTTAAAGAAGTGATGAAGCCGTAGCCCTTGACTGTTGAATTTATTATCTGATAATCCTTCTAAAACCCTGAAAACTTGTAGCTTAAATTAAGCTTTAATACCTTTTTATTATTATTATAATTAGTACAGTTAATACTAATTATAAATCGAAACCATGGTTTGTCCGATTACCCCCCCCCCCCTCCCGCGCCTATCGATCCACTTATAAAAAAAAATTATGACCTGAAACCTTCCTTTTGTGATTTTCAAACCATTGTTATAAAAATTTAATTTTTAGAGTAAAGATAACTGGGTTGAGGAGGATTGCAGCCCTCCTCGCAATCAAAGCAGGATTTTGTACTAAAAACGGACAGAGATTATATAAAGAAGAGAAGATTTTTTCAAATAAAAATAAATAGTGACGAAGACACGTGACAGTGACAGAAATTGCATTTAAGAAGGGAGGAGGGGGAAATAACCTTCTAAGTCCCCAACCTCTATTAACGATATTAAGTTTCCCGAGGCAGTGGGCACACGTAGAAGTCCGTAGGGTCAACCCATTGATATTTTTCTGAAAATTCTATAATAGAGTATGGTAACAGCCAAACTCTTAAAATTCAATTATAGATAACAATAAGTTTCTAGCCAGTCACTACTATACAGAATCAATTTGTTGCACAAATTCTAGAGATTCCGCAGAAGGGAAAAGATGGCAATAATCAAATATTCAGAACACTGACTGTAATACATTTTCAACAGTTTTCAAACAATGCAGTTGCTACGTTGATATGTAAACGTCTTCGTGTTTTTTTTTTTTTTTTTTTTTTTTTTTTTTTTTTTTTTTTTTTTTTTTTTTTTTTTTTTTTTTTTTTTCATCAAAGCTATTATTATACTGAATCAATTTATGCCATAAATTCTGGGGACACTTCAGAGGGAATAATCATATATATAAGACAATGAATGTAATGGACTAACTTTTTTTGTTTCGCTGCTTTTCAGTGACTTTAAAGCACGACAAGGCTTCTTCGTCTTTTTTTTAGCCTTTGACTTTTTAAATTTTGTTTTATTTTTTGTCAAATAAGAAAAGAAAAGAAATGAGAAAAGAGACAAAAAGAGAAAAGAACAAAACAGACCTGTAAATCAGAGAAGCGAAGCGATATTTACATCGTTTAAAAAAAGAGAGATTTTGTTCAAAAATTTGTTAATTTTTTATAACTTTTTTTATATTTTGTTTAATTTGTTTAAAAAAAATTAAAACAAGACGAGAAATAAATTGAGCTCGTGAAAAATGAAAATATATATTTTTTTTTCAACTGTAAAAAAAAGACAAAAAATCAGGAGCGTATCAGGAGGCAATTCAACCATGTCCACAAAAAATAAAACCATTGAGAAAATTCAAAGAAAATCCATTACTGACTTCAGTTTTAGTGCATTATCTAGTGAAAAGATGTTTCAGTTTTACGGTTGTACTTCAGTTTAAAGAGCAATTGTTCTATCCTTCAACTCTTTCGGCTACAGTTTACTATAATCGCTCTGACCATTCAAACTTCCAAGCAACTGGCTCAGCCACTTTTTACCATTTCCGTTTCAGATCATTTACCATCATCAATCACAGCTTACCACGTTAACCGAGCATAATGACGAGTGCATGTACAAAAATTGAAAAGAAATTAAATATTAGCTTTCATCCGAAAGTATTAAAGAGCATCTAATCTAAACAGCATTTTTGCATCTAGTCTGGTGAACTGAGCCAAAATGCATTGAGTTAGAGAACTGAAAAAAAATGGCAGTGGAATGTCAGTTAAATTGACATATACTGATATTTATTCCTTAAAGTTTTGACAATTTTTATTTACGACGGTAAAAAAAAAGTGAAAAAACTAGAAACCTATTTTGTTTTCAGTAAAGCGCAACTTATGTTCTGGTCTGCAGAAGGCATGGGGATTGTCAGCCCTATTCATGATAATTTCTGCTCGTTTTGAGTTTGACTTGGCTATTTATTCTACTTTTTGTTCGTTTTGAGTTTCATTTATTTATTGACAGTGATTTGTGGTAGTTTCACGCTTAAACGATCATTTGACTTTATTTCTGCTCAATTTTGGCTTAATAGAGCGCTTTACTTTTCTTTGAAAATCTTGTTTTGTAGAGTTTTTAAATCAATTTCAGTTTGTTTTTTATTGACAGGCTTTTTCATAGAAAATAATAATATTTTATATCTTTTCGGTTTTTTTCTTATAAGAATCAATAGCTTAGGTTGCTATTAGTGTGTTAGTTATTACAATTTTTAATCCTGACACAAAATGTATTTTTAATTTAGTTTTATAGCTTCTGAAGTTGAAATGAAAAATAAAACTTAATATCATTCCCAAAAGATTCTATCTATGCTCTTAACCTCTTTGTATTTATTATACAAATAAATATAAAGTTCCCGATATATTGCTGAGGTGTCTTTATTGGTAACCATAAATACAATGCATTTTGATTTAGTTTAAAGCAACATTTAGTTTTAAAGGATAATGAACCAATTGCATAATTAAGGGGGTTGACATACCCAATATCCCTAATGGTATAGTTGCTGGACCGTTCTACTAGGCTGAACAAAATGGCTGTTTCAAAATTTTGACTGGATGCGTTCGGAAAATGAATTGGATAGAGAGAAGAGTTGCTTGGACTCCAATCTCTTTTTACTCTTAAAAAGGGCAACAGAACTTTCAGTTTTGAATCAAATTAGCTCCTTTAAAAGTTTCAATGATATTTCTAGGTATTAAAGAGTGGTACTCCCGATAATGCTAATGCTCTTTTGAAAACATGCATGCATACAGTTTTTTCGTTTCATTGAAACTCCTGCTAAGCTTTCCCTAAAAGTTTCACCTTAATATCCTTAACGTCATTAGCTACAGTAACTGTAGTGGTAATAATAAAAGTATATACATAGTGCCCTCTGGCTAGTTCAAAATCCCCCAAAACTTACCCTTAAAGGTATAAATTAATAATATACGTTGTTCTTCACATATTGATTTGTCACCTTTTTGAAAGTCCACATGCTCATAGTTTGTTTTGGATTTAGTTCAACTTCAAATTTATCAGGATTATCAGGTTCAAATTTGAATTTGAACATGATAACGAATGGAACAGGTCCCGTCGAAATTATCATTTAAATGAAATCAAGACCTGATATCCATCAGCTTATTAACAACTATCATTGTCATAGGCAGCGCAATATTGCTGCCTAAGTAAATAGCGATAGCACTTCGCAAAGGAGTTGTCGTAGAAACTTCGAAAGGGGCTCATTCGATTGGAAATAGAAAGGGCTAGTGCCCATTTTAATAGTCGAAAGTGATTGGAGGACAGCTAACCCCCCTCCCATGTCCATCATTTCCCAAAACACATTCAATCAAAATTTTGAGATAGTCATTTTATTCAACGTAGTTGAAAGATCCGGAAATCATGTCTTTGAGAATGCCCCCCCCCCAGAGCCCTCATTACAAGGGTTGTAAGTCATGCCAGGGGTCATATAAGGTATATATAGAAAGGGTAATCGTATTCACCCTTGTTAGTCAGAAGTTTTAGTGCCTTTTTTGAGATTTAGAGTGATCGGAGGGTGGATACCCACACACACACACACACACATTTCGTATTTTCCCAAAATGTATCTGATGGAAATTTTGAGATGGCCATTTGTTGTCGTAGAAACTTCGAAAAGAGCTCATCCGATTGAAAATTGAAAGGGCTAGTGGATTTTTAATAGTCAACAGTAACTGCAGGGCAAAAAAAACCCTCGAACCCCACCATTTCCCCAAACACATCCAATCAGAATTTTGAGATAGCCGTTTTGTTCAAAGTAATCGAAAGGTCCGGAAATTATGTCTTTGAGTATGACGAACCACTCCCTCCAAAGCCCTCAGGAAAAGGGTTATAAGTTATGCAATGGGCTCATTGGATTGGTAATCAGAAACTCTAGTGCTCTTTCTAAGGTTCAGGGATGGTGGATACCCCCCCACACCTCATATTTTCCCGAAATGCATCTAATAGAAATTTTGAGAAGGTCATTTGTTGTCGTAAAAACCTTCAACAACAGCTCATTCCATTGAAAATTGAAAGAGCCAGTCCCCTTTTCAATAGTCGAAAGTGATTGGAGGGCAACTAACCAGTCCCTCCCACACCCACCATTCCCCAAACACATCCAACAAAATTTGAGATAGCTACTATGTTCAACGTAATTGAAAGATCTAGAAATTGTGTCTTTGATAACCCCTATACCTTCTCAAGATCAGAATATAATTTGCACTTTACTGTAAAAAATGGCTGTGGATTGTCAGTTTAGTATACATATTTACCGATATATATTCCTTAAAAATTTTAATTTATCAAAGTTGAAAAGTTAAAACATTTCAAACGTATTTTGTTTATTTAAACCATACAATCAATAACCAAGTCAAGCTCAAAAGGAGCAAAAATTAACATGAGCAGGACTGACAACCCCTGTGCATTCTTAAGAACAGAAAATAATTTGCACTTTACTGACAAAATACATTTAAAATATGTTCAATGTTTTTACTTGTTTAAAATGATTTTACTAGTTATGTGAAGATGGAAGCCCAATCACAGCACGAGTGTCAAGTGTCCTTTTTAAGGGTAACAAGAGATTGGAGGGCAAGCAGCCCTTCTCTCAAGCTCATTCATTTCCCAAACCCATCCTGTCAAAACTTTGAGACAGTCATTTTGTTCAGCATAGTAAAACAGTCCAACAACTTTGTCTTTAGGGATATAAGCCATGTCAACCACCAAGAATTATGCAATTGGCCCATTATGGTTTAAAACTAAATGTTGCTTTAGAATAAATCAAAAGGCATTGTTTTTATGGTTGCCAACAAGACACCTCAGCAATACACCGAGAACGACTGGGGGTATTAAGTTGAAACTTTCGGGGGCTACTACTATTACTACTTCTGCTCTTACAATTTAAATAAATAAAAAGAGTGTGAGTGTGTCCAGGTTGTCAAAGAGCATAGATAGAATCTTCTGGGAAGGATATTAAGTTTTATTTTTCAAGTCAACTTCATAAGCTACAAATTTAAAGTAAAAACACTGTATGTGTTAAGATTAAAAGTTGTTGAAATAGTTTCTCCAACATACAAATAGCAACCCATACAATAGATTCTTATAGAAGAAAACTGAAAAGATATACAATATTATTTTTTCCATGAAAAGACTATTTCAATAAAAAGCAAACATAAATTGATTTAAAAAACTTTTTCCACAAAACAGGTTTTTCAAAGAAAAGTAAAGAGCTATAAATGAAACTCGAAAGGAACAGAAATTAGGATAAATAGCCGAGTCAAACTCAAACGAAGCCAAAATTAACATGAGTAGGCTGATACCCCTGTGCCTTCTCAAGACCAAAACAAAATTTGTGCTTTACTGCAAACAAAATACGTTTGAAATGTTTTCATTTTTCTTTCTTTCACGAATGAAAAATTATCAAAACTTTAAAGATGAAATATTAGTATATGTCATTTATACTGACAATCCACGGCCATTTCGTTGTTTGTTTGTTTTTTTTTTTTTTTTTTTTTTTTTTAGTAAAGCGTAAATTTTGTTCTAGTCTTGGGAAAACAGTCATGAGATTAGCCTTAAATGCCCTGGGGCATAACTTACAACCCTTGCCCATAGGCACTGGGAGATTGTGTCTACCCTAAAGACGTAATTATGTGATTCTAGATGAATTGGTAACAACATGGCTATCTCACAATTTCAATTGAATGTGTTTGGAGAAAAGAAGATATCAAGCCGGGGGAGGGACAAGTTGCTCTTCATCATTTTTTACTTTTAAAAGAGAACTGGAACCATACATTCCCAATCAAGTGGGCCTTTTCTAATGTTCACACGACCATCCCTTCCACAAAAACCTTATATGTCCCTACGGCATAATTTAAAACCCTCATCCCCAGACTCTGTGGGATTTTGTCAACACCAAAGACCTTATTATATGATCTTTGGACTATTTTGAATAAATGACTATTCCAAAATTTCTATCGGATGCATTTGTGGGAAAAACAATAGCGCTATTGCACTGCCTATGATATTACCATGTTCCACTAAATACCATAAAGGAATTTCCAAACGGATAACATGTAATAGATATACAATATAACTTGTTTTAAGAGCTTAAATATTCCTTTAATGCATCTTTCTTGAAAGAATGAATAAACGATTCAAATTTTAACTTTCTCTGCCTTTCCCTCAGTTTTGTATATAGATGTGTTCCTTTTTCATGGTAGACATATTTAGAAGAGATAAACAAGGCCAAAACACTCAATGGGGATTTACTTTGATGTTTAGCTTCAAATAGACTTTCTTTGCTGTTTAGCATATAATAGTTCTCCTTTTTTGAGGGCATAACCCTCAGAGTTCATCCTTTTTTATTTTCTGTATGAATTGGTATAGGAGCATGCCACTTGGAAATTTTCGCGGGTGGGGGATACTACCAGGAGTTAAGCTTTGCCACGATTTAAATAGGATTGTTTTTATTTTCGTCTATTAATAAATTCTTAAATATCTTCTTGTTTCCCAGGGGGAGGGGGCTGGCCCCTCTTGGTAGCACACACGGAATTCTATGTTTTGAAATTTTCTATTTGGAAGCGTATCCTTCACATTCCTTGAAAAAGAAACATATAATACTAAGATTTGTGATTGGCTTCAAACCTACTATATTATTTGAAGGTTTTTTAGGACAAACTTTCTATGGTATCTTTCAAAGCAACTGTCAAATAACAAATTTCAAGCATCAATTTTGTACATAGTAATAGAAATATCTCAAGTGAATGGTGAGAAATTACGACCATTCATATATGTGCCTTTATAATATATTAGAGCCATGAGATATATTCGAGGAACGAGATATATTCGAGGCTCAATTTGTATATTCGGGCATCAAATTTATATAAATAAATAGGAGTCTTGATGTATTATATTCGAACTTCAGCCATCAATATATAGTCTCGGTTTTATCTAAAGGTCGTAAGTGACAAAAACATAATTCTACAGTAGAAAGAAAACAATGGTAAGGAAGTTTCCGCACGTCAGAAAAGTGACCAGAAAACAATTAAGAAAATTCTTAAGCAGTAATATTTGGGTGTATTATTTGATGGTATAGATTCATTTACAACAACACTTACCTGATGGCCTTTTCTGCAGTTACAACTTTAGCTGAAAACCGAAAATGTAGTCTAAATACTGTTACATATATATGTTACATATATATACTTACAATATATATACTGTTACAGCTTTTACTGTGCTTTGTTTATTCAACTTCAAATATGTAAGAAAGGTATAAAAAAAAGTTTATTCGTATTTTTCATCATCATCTTCAAAATAGTCTTTTAACAAGGCACCTGCAATCGATAGGATTCCGTGCGGCATCAGATTTAAGTATTTATCTAAATATTAGAGGCAACGCTATAGCATTCCCTATAGTAAAGGCCAAACGCCTCCTATGTTTTATTTTTTTTTCTCCCAGAGGCACTTCACGTGGAAGGGGTCATCTTATGAACTTCAGAGGCAGCTCGTTCGATTTGAAATCGGAAGTTCTAGTGTCCTTTTTAAGAGTCAAAAGTGATCGGACGGCAACTAGCCCCCACCACGACCTTGTTTCCCCAAATACATCCGATAAAATTTTGATATAGCTATTTTGTTAAAATAGTTCAAAGATCACATGACAAAAACTCTGGGGTTAACACAAACCCAATGCTCGTGGGCAGGCGTTGTAAGCTACGCCCTGTGGGCATATATAATTCTTATAGAAGGGATGCTCGTATAAATTTAAGAGAAGGCTCATTTGATTGGAGATTGAAAGTTCTAGTTCATTTTCTAAGAGTCAAAAGAGATCAGAGGACAACTAGCCCACCCCCCAAAAAAACGTTCTTTTTTTCCCCAAACCCATCCAACAGAACTTTTAAGATAGCCATTTTGTAAAAAAAAATAGTTCAAACATCAGATAATAAAAACTAAAGGGTCAACAAAAGCCCCAGGGCCTGGGGCAGGCGTTGTAAGTTATGCCTTTGGGGCATATATGGTTCTCATAGAAGAGATACTCGTATAAACTTTAGAGAGGGCTCATCTGATTGGATATTGAAAGTTCTAGTTCAATTTCAAAGGGTCAAAAGAGATCACAGGGGAACTAGCCCCCCTCCACGTCCTTTTTTCCCCAAACACATCCGGTAAAAATTTTGAGATAGCCGCTTTGCTAAAAATAGTTCCAACATCAGGTATAAAGCACTCAAGGATCGACACAACCCCCCAGTGCCCAGGGGCAGTCGTTGTCAGTTATCCCCTGGGGGCATATATGGTCCTTATAGAAGGGATACTCGTATAAACATTAGAAATGGCTCATTTGATTGAAAATTGAAAGTTCTAATTCCTTTTTAAGAGTCAAAAGTGATCCGATTGCAACTAAGCCCCCCCCCCCACCAAACCTCTTTTCCCCCAATGCGCCCAATTGAATTTTTTATATAGCCATTTTTTTTTTCAAAATAGACCAACGTTCATATAACAAAACTCCAGGGATAACATTGCCCAACAGAACCTGGGGGCAAGTGTAACTCATGCCCCGGGGGCATAAAAGATTTTTTTGTGGCAAGGATGGTATTATAAGCTTCGGAGGGGCCTCATTCAATAGTAGATCAGAACTTCTAGTACCCTTTTAAAAGTCAAAAGTGATCGGAGGGCAACTAGCTCCAAGATCAAATAACAAAAACTCAGGGTTCAACACAGCCCTCCGGACCCCAGGGGAATTGTTGTAAATTATGCTCATGGGGCAGATAAGGTTTTTTGTGAGGGATGGTCGTAAAACATCAGAGGTGACTCATTTGATTAGAAATTGAAATTTCTATTTGCCTTTTCAAGAGTCATATAAAGTGATCATCGAGCATATACCTCAAACCCCACGCCTTTTTCCCCAAATGCATCCGATTAAAATTTTGAGATAGCCATTTTGTTTGAAATATTTCAACGATCAGATGACAAAACTTCGGGTTCCACATACCCCCCCCCTAGAAATTGAAATTTCTAGTTTCTTTTTTAAGAGTCAAAGTGATCCGATAGCAAATAACCTCCCCCCACCAGCCCCAAGGGCATAAGGCTCCAATTTTTTCTCCAGGGGCACTTTATATGCAAGGGGCGGTGTTAAAAACTTCGTTGGGGACTCATTCAATCGGAAATAAGAGTTTCTAGTACCCTTTTTAAGAATCAAACGTGATTGGAGGGCATCCAGCACAGCCCCCTTTCCCTAAACGCATCCAATCAGAATTTTGAAATTGTCATTATGTCCAAAATAGTCAAGAGGTGAAGTAATTAATGTAATTATTCCTCGGAGGTTGACTAAACCACCCACTGCCTCCAAGGCAAGAAATGTAAGTTATTTAAGCAGTGTATTGTTCAAATATAAGGTTTTGATCGAAAAGATAATCGTACAGACTTCGGAAAAGCCTCATCCAATTTAAATTGAAAGTTCTAGCTCCATTTTTAAAAGTCAAGAGTAATCAGACTCTAATAAAACTGAATAAAATTAAACTGAATATTGATATATAATGATATTAATTGCTGAATCAGTTAAAAATTCAATTTATTGTAATTTTTATGTTTCTTTCAATGTTGGAATAAGTACAAAAGAAAATATTTGTGATATAATTCGTTTTCAGTAAAGCGCCAATGACTCAGTAGGTTTTTAACTTTTACAGTGAGAGATGGAGGGAAAACCCAAACTCTTGTTTGTAGAGATTTTTTGTTCCTTTCAAGCTGGATTTGCAAATTCAATTTAAGTTTCACTCGTTTTAAGATTTATTTACTCATTTATATTAGTACCTATTGCACGTTTGTTTGCAATCATTGTTTATTGAACTTCCGTTGGTTTTGGGTTTCATTTATTCTTCAATAGCAAAATACTTTTTTTTCGTTTTAAGCTTTATTTGTATATTCAATTTAAGCGTTAGTCGTTTTGAGATTTATTTTTTTATTTATATTAGTTGTTGTATGTTTTTTTTGCTATGATTGTTTATCTAATTTCTGTCCGTTTTGGGTTTCATTTATTCTTTAGTAATAATTTCTTGTCGTTTCTAGTCTGAATTTTAACAGGTATTTATATCTGCTCATCTTAAGTTGAATATGGTCTTTACTTTTCTTTGAAAAACTTCTTTTTCAGAAAATTCTTTTATAAATTAACAACATATAAATATACATCTGTAGCCTATATATCCATCGTAAAATTCTATCTCATAGATAAAAAATAATAGAATTTGATTGTCCGGATTCCGAATGAATTTGGGATTACGGGGTTCCTGGCATTAAAACCGATTTGATATACGGACTCAGCAAACCAGAAAACCCTAGTCAGAGAAGAATTCGAAAAACTAAGTAAAAGTGTATTTCCAGATTTATGTCGGATTTGGGATTACTAAGGTACCCAGCATCAAGACCGATTTCACACTCGGATTTAGCGTACCCTAAAATCCCAATTGGCATAAAATTGTAGTAAAATTGAATTTCCGGGATTTAAGTCGGATTTGGAATTACTTGGTTACGTGATATCAAAAAAGGAATTTATATTCTGACTCGGCAAACCCGAAAACTCCCAGTCAGAATTGAATTTAAACAGTGAAAAATTCGAAAAATTAGATTTCTGAAAAAAGAATCGAAAAATTAAGTGAAATTGGATTTTCTGGATTCCAATCAGATTGGGATTAAAGGGGTCTCCCCAACATCAAACATATTTCACATTCGGATTCAGCAAAACTCGAAAATTTGAAAAATTAAAGAGATTGAAGAAAACTGGGATTTTCCAGATTCAGGCCGGATTTACGGCTACTAGGCATCAAAATGGACTTCATGTTGGGACTCGGCTTATCCAAAAACCCCATACCGCCTCCCAGTCAATGTAAATAGCCCAATTGTAATATTTCGAAAATTTATAATAATAACAACAATCATATAATAATAATAATATATTTCGGCCCCCTCCCACACCTCTAGGTTTTGAGCATACCTGGCGTCAAAATGAATTTCATATTTGAACTCAGCGTACCCAAAAACCCATGTACCACCTTCCGACAAATATAAATGTCTTTGTTGGAATATTGTGAAATTCCTGCCCTCCTCCCCCAATCCCACTTTTTGAGCTGCAATGCTTACATACAAAATTGACTTTAATCTCTCCCAAAGCAATTGATTCACCAGGTTTCATCAATATATCTTTATCCTTCCTCAATTGATGCGCAAATTAAATTTTTACGGATTCTGGCCGGATTTAGGACTGCTGGAAAAATTTTCAATTCCGGTCCCCTCCCCCGGCCCCCCTTTTTGAGCCAACTTAATTGCTGATGTCAACACTCGCCCTAAGATCTTTTAATATTAATGGAGTCCTACCAAATATCACTTTTACAAACAAGGAGTTGTAGGTTTCTTACCTGCCAAAACCTTTTTAACCTCTCTCGAATTGTTTTCGTTTGAGACTTCAGGCAAATTGATGATTATACACAAAACCTACGAGGCCCTAACTAACAGTAACCCATGATCGTAACTGACAATATTACTGAATGTGATTTCGAGCAAAGGTAGTAACTTCACTTACGGCCTGTGTTCAAAACCAGAAAATTGGTTGCGTCCAAGACATAGAGAATGTTACCAAGAAGTGCTATAGATAGGCCGATGATAAGTATAGTGTCAAAGAGGTATTCAATAGGAACAAGAATATGCAGAAAAACGGGAATGTAGAAAAATGTCAGTTACGACAATATGTAAGAAAATTTCTTTAGCCAGTCTGATGGATGGACATAAGTAGAAAAAGGCATTTAAGTTCACAAATAGCTATGGATTATCAGTCATCAATTGTTCAATTAAGAAAAATCTAGACCACTACTTCGGAGTGTCACCATCGGGCTTATTTTAATTGATTCCTGATAATCCATAGTTGCAGGTGAGCATAAATAAAAGATGCAGTTACATTAAAATACAATATATAATAAAACATAATACAATATAAATTATATTAAAATAGCTAAATTAAAATATAATTTAGCTATTAGATTGAACATCCTTTTCGAAATATCGATATGACTTTATTTATTTCAGAATAGGGAGCAACTTTAAAAAAACAGGGGAAGGGGATTTCTAAAGAGGCACTAAAGGAAAGATTGGAAAAATTAAGTCATTTACCTTGCCACCGATCATAATAGTTCGTGGGACTATCTTGGCCATTGGGCTTGCTTTAATACGATTGTACATAGTAATAATATGGAGACAATTGAGCAATTGGCGTTTGTACTCGTGAATCCTTTTCACCTAAAAAAAAAATAAAAAAAAATAAAAAGAATGAACAGCTAGATAATTAAGAGCGAATATCTGCAAAACAAAATCATCTTAAATACAAAATACAAGTCAAAACCAACACCTTCTGAAAATGAAAATTTTAAAAATCAAATATTGGAAATAGAGGAAAAAGGCTAACAACAAAAGGAAGTTTTAAGGAATTTTAAGGAAAAGACTTAGATCAAAAGGAAGTTTTAAGGAATTTCAATTTTGAAAACTGGATATATATATATATATATATATATATATATATATATATATATATATATATATATATATATATATATATATAAGCTGTCTCCTCAAGCAATAAGACGCACAATTGTGTACTTTGAGACTAGGATTGACTTTACTCCACTTCAGTCATGCCTTGACGATTGCATCCTACTATTCCCCCCCCCCCAGATTTAATGCTATAAATGATAATTTTCTCTTACCACATTGCTGCCTTTAATCCAGTTTAACACATTCGTGTAGATCCTGTCCCTACTTACAGCATAAACAATCTTCATTTTTCATAAAAAAAAAGTTTGTTTTATTATAGCATTTGTCCTGGGTTATCCGAACTTACAATAACAGCAATCAGATAAGCAACGGTGGCTAGTACTAAACGGGTTATGTTATTTAATTACCACGGCATTACTGAACTAGAATAAGGGCTACAATAAGGACTAGAATAAGCACCTGTCCTAGAATAAGAACTAGAATCAGGGCATTACATTTTCACATTCGTATATTTAAAAATGCTAATATGCGACGGTTCCAATATCTCGTTTTAATAGTAAGTTTGGACGGTTTGAAATCAGTTATGATAATTGTTGAAATCTGTCATTACAAATTACTATGGTGATACATTTGAAATCAGAATAAAATTGAACAGCAGTACTTGGCATAACTAAAGTATATTTTAATTTCCATGGCTGGTTCACAACAGTCCCTATCTAATATCTTAATTTTTATTTTACATGAACTTTTTCCAAGAAAGAAGCTCCACGAATGAATACGAAACAAACGTTTTGATAGGTTAGTAAGTGGAGACCGGTGTGTCTAAATTCGCTGTGCTCGCTGTTAAAGGCGGTTTTCCGCAGTCCTCCAGTTGACTCATTGATTCTCCAGGCCACTCAAATCACTTTTTACGCGGTCTTCTAGTGGATCAAAACACCATTCTCCGCGGTAGAAATTATCAGTCGAGTCTCCAAGGACGATAGCATCGGTCCTCTTTCATCAGACCTGGGGAACCGAACCTAGACAATCGAAAATGGCAGAAAATTCAAATTTAAAAGAAATCATGACGGGAAAGGGAATATCCACTAGAGAGATTGTTGAAAAGCGTACCTTCTTAGGAGCATCTGAAGAAGATGCATTTTTCAATCATTTTTTGAAGCAGGAGATTGATTTTTGAAGCTCGCGCTCAAACGGATGAAGAGAAGGGTTTTCCGCAGTTGTCTTTTTTGAGTTTCCGTCAGTCTCAAGAACACTAAATTATGCTTTCCGTACTCTTATTGGTTATCCGATCTTCCGAGAAACTGGAATCGGGAAAACCACTTTAAGCTGTTCGACACGCGTCGCTAATAACTGTGTTTCCAATCCCTCACTAAGCGAAATCTGGCAACCATACTTCAGACTTTTGCGACCAGGAGCTTCATCAAGTGTATTTGCGACGAATATATTCCTAACAAGAGGTCCTTCCGATCAACTTGAAGGGGACTTCAGGATCATAAATAGGATCACCCTATAGCCCTCCCCTCCCCCAGGAGGAAAACACTACCCTGACCACAGCCGGTAAAAAGTTTTGAATCAAAAGCTACATCGAACCTTGTCCTTATTTGCTCTACTATTTTCTTTTCAGGCTTATCAGCATCCTACTTTACATTCTGAGAGAACGTTTTTGCAATATTCCTAGGCTTAATTTACAGTTGAATTGAAATAAAACTGTCGTAAATGAGTGTGCTCCCAACTTCTTATTAAATGAGATACGGTGGTCGTCTGGTGAGTACTGTTTTTTGAAGGGTAGAAAAGTCTTAGGTTTTTCCATCCTTATATCGAAACGTAAGATAAAAATCACTTGGGAAAAGGAGCATTAATTATGTTGTTGTTTTTTTTTTAGGCCTAGCCCTGGCAGCTGCTGTTCAAGGCTGGGAAAGGATTTTTCAATGTGTCTGAACTACTTACGTAGTTTTAACACCGTTGAAACTCTCAAGCTACTTTTTTGAAAATGATAAATGTTATTATGCATCCACGCATGTATAAGAAAAATAAGAAACATGTGAGCTATTGGAAGGGATTATTGTGAGCCCTCCAAAAATGTTACACAATACAGAACATAAAAATGACTGATTCTTAAAGGAGGCCAGTAGTTTAATGACATAAAAACAATTATTCAAATCAAAGTTATTGCCCTTTCTTCATTATAATGCAGAATTATAGAGCACGGGCCCGACTTAAGCAAACGGATTTTTTTCAGTTTCAATACATCAAACAAATGTATGACGTGCAGAGAATAATAACATATTGTCGTCATAAAAGGGGTCTTGCCTTGTTTTTATTGAATCAACAAATGAACATATAGGAGTATGCAGATGGTAAAATGTTGGGTATAATACGTATTTAGGTATAGACCCACTGTAAGTGTAGAAGCGTGTGGAACAAAGCCGACTAAACAAATGGAGTCTTTTCTGCTTCAATGGTTCTAACCTTAAGAAATTTTAAATCTTTTATAAAGAATGTCAATTCTAGATTAAAAAACTGCTGGATGAGAAGGGTTTCTCCTACAGATGGAGTAATAGTCGAAGTCGTACAGAAAATTATGACGTTTTCAAAAAGTTAGAACTTTAAAAACTAGGACATTCAGCATTGAAGTGCTGATAAAAGTGCTTCGACTATTTTATTTTTATACAAAAATATTAAAGGGGTTTTGTGAAGAACACTATATAAGTTAAAATTACCAGTTAAGTATATTAGATTTAGATCTTCGGTGCGTACCAACTCTTTACCATTAGCAATAGTTTGAAGGGCTTTTAATTATCCAAATAGACTGCGGACTCACCCACTATATGGCGTTTTGCAAGATGGATTGGGACGTGTTCTTTCAGAGTATAATGAAACGAAAGACTTGAAATTAAGAGATTTTTTGCTGGTTGTATTGATGAGCTGATAATGGGTATTCTTAAATCAACCTCCCTTAGCTACATAGTCATAATAGGTAATCTCATTTTGAAAGGTTTAGTGCATATAAATAGAAACTTCCTATAAATAGTAAGTTACGTCTCCAATTGTATAAATTTCTTTTGTGTTTGAATATAGTTTGTTCCGCTTTGAAATATAATTGTATATATTATAAAGAATTGGACAATTTAATAATTGAAGAAGAATGCAAAATAATAAGAGTTGCTTAATTTAATGATACGACAACATACAAATGCTTGACGATTTGCCATAGTTTTACTGTAAAGTTTTAGAAAAGTTTCAAGAAGTTTTCAGTAAAGGGGTAAACACCTGTTTATAGGTTTCTTTGAAAATTTGATCCTTTAAACAGGCAAAGTTAAATAAGAGCACTTAAAAGGGAATTTTCACAGCTAATTCAATTCACATTTTCATACGGGTGACTTAAGTACAAAAATTCTGATTCGTTTCAAGCCTCATCTTTTAATTCCGACACTTTTCTTCTGTGGGGGGGGGGGGGTCGGAAGACAATAGATAAAATATTGTTTGAATATAAGGGAAACTAAAATTAATCGTCAATGCGATTGATGAATACGGTCTATTGCACCAGCTCGTTTCATTTGAAGCTAGACTAAGGTCAAATATATTTTTCTTCTTCCTGTTGGATTGCTTGGAGACACTAATGGATAATATACTGGTCCCTAAGAAATTTCCGTTTAGAAGGCTCATTAGCTTAAAATAGAAATAAATGAGGATGTTTCTAGATGTTTTTAAGAAAAATCATCTAGTCGTTTGAAGGACTATTCCTCAGACAATAATATGTATGAAAAATGTATTTTTCTTAGATAATCTTCTTTAATCAATAACAAAACATTTTATAGAGAAAAAGCTTGAGCTGGGACTATACTTTAGATATTGGAATACAGTTCTACCTGCAGTCCTATCTAAAAAAAAACGTCTATAAAAATCTACAAAACAGAAGAGTAAAACTAAGGAAATATCTAAAAGGAAAAACATGTCAAAAAAGAGTTAATTATACGTCGCAAGGAAATTGTCTCAAGAAACGATGAGAAAAACTAAATTTAATGTCAGAAATAAAAATAATATAACTAAATAAGTAAACAAGTAAATTATGTCAAAAAATAAATCAGCAAGTCAAACTTGTAGAGCAAAAAGAGAAACAAGAAAAATTTAAAAAAAAATACATGCAAAAGAAAGAGAAGAATAGAACTAAAATAAACATTTCAAAGAAAAATGTGTAAAAAATAATTAAGTCGTATATCTCAAGAAAAATGACCCAAGAAAGGAAAAGACAAATAGATATTTAAATGCTTGAAACAAAAACATGTCAAAGAGAGAAGGGATTAAGGCGAACCTGTAAATCAAAAAGGGAAGCAGGATTAACATCAACGCCGTATTCTTTTTGCAGGTACTGAGCGAGTTTCATTTTGTTTTCTTGCTTTACAGTCTGAACAGCTTTCTGGAAGTTGGCATCTATGGCATAAGGTTTCAACAAAGCCAGTTGTTCCAGATGAACGGTCCATTCTTCACCAATTTTCTAAAAATAAAAAATAAAAAAAAATTAGTTTAAACAATATACTACAAGTTTTCTTTTAACACCAACAGCTTTTACTATAAACAAGGAGATATATAAATTATGAACAAGACCCTGAACTGTAAATAAAAAAAAAAATAAAAAAAAATAAAACCACCAAAACAAACAGACAAATGCTTTGATGCTTTGGATTAGCTTATTTTCTATATCAAATTGAATCCTTTTCTAACAGATAAATCAAACACTTCCAGTTAATCAGCTAATTAATTGATTACTGCTGTAGTTTGTCCCTGATAGGCTTCAAAAGAGTTGGGGAAACTGATTTTTACTACTTAAAATGAATCACTACTTAAAAAGACAAAATAATGCTACTCATGTGACAATTTTCAAAATTAAGAGACAAACTCTAAGTTTAAACGGTTGCCTAGTTGCTTTGAACGATCAGCCCTTAATTAAAATCCACCCCAATGATGGCACTCATGGAATAATTTTCTAATTCTAAAGGTAAATTCTAATTCTAATTGGGGTCTCTTTAGAAAAATCATATCAAATCAGCAATGTTTTTTTTACCAAATTTTAATCTTTTCCACAGATGAATCACAAACCGGCAATAAACTAACCAGATACTTGGTACTGCTGTAGAATGGCACTAATAGATAACAACTAAAGTTGACAACCCAGTCTGCAGAGGTTGAGTGTGCTAAATATCATGATGTCACTACTCTAAGCCCTCTAAAGGGTTACCCCAATATCTTTATTCAGAATTAGAATAAGCTAAATGACCGTTTATTGTCTCATGCAGAAACGCCTTTTCGTGGGGATCGCCCTAGCTTACCTACACATCTGATAATCATCTAATTAAGCAGTGAGAGCTAAGACCAAACAACTAATCATTACTTCTCCCGTTAAATGCTGTATGTGCTTAAGTTCCATTTTTTGGCCTAGTACTTCAACATTTCAAAATTTACGTCCTTAGCACTGATAAAGCATGATATTTTTCATCTTTTGTGCTAATAATTACTTTTCAGCAATATTAAATTTAAGTAAGACAAATATTAACCGCAAACAAAATCCACAATGATTTCACACCAATATTGGACAATAAAATTGCCACAAAAGTGATTACTTTTCTTCAGGCGACCAAACAAACAAGGTCTTATTTTTAAACGAGACTTAGCTTCTGGAATCCATATGAAGAAACTGGGCTCATATATCGAATAAACAAAATGGATTAGCAGGCCACAGATCCAAGGTACTAACCAAGCAGAATTTAGAAAGTTGAGGGTGTTTGCGGGTTTTAGGGATTTTCCCTGGGGAGGAGGGGGAGGGGTGAAAAACTTATTTTTTGTCATAAAAGTGCGTTTCCAAACGTTAAGAAAGTTAATATTTATTTCTTTAATAGAGCGCGGTGGGGGTGGGGTAGTGGCTAAAATGTTCCTCTGGGCACCCTTGATTTGAAGCATTACAGATTATGCACAAACTCGTCATTGCAGTCCCTAGCACATAACTTATCAGAAACTGGAAGAATCGCAGTTTTCTACAATTAACATAGAAAAAAAAAATACTATTAGATTGTCATGAAAAACAACATACTAGAATAAGAAAACGTAAACATGGATTTTCATCGATTATACCATACCAAAAAGGTAACGTCTTGAATTTTCGAATGGTTTCCTTGAAGCAAGACATTTATTGTCACTCTTCACCACTATTAAAAGCCCTTTTACTTTAACTTCAAAGAGTGTTTTAAGCAGCTTAAATAATATTCAAAATAGGAAACTATTGCAGTCGAGGGTAACTTTTAAGTTAGAGCCTACAATCCAATGAGAGGTTATTAATTCAATGAGGATTAAAGTTTAATTTGATCCAATGAGGATTCAGGTCCAAGGAGGGGTAATACTTAAGTGTTTGATTTGAACGGACTCAGATCTTGATTATTTTTTTTCTTCCTTGGCCCATGACAAAATTCTCTTTTTTTCTTACATAAAAGGCAAAGCATCGTATATGTAAGGGGACAATGTGGGTGCTTGATCCTGTGCCCCTCCCCCCTTCACTTCTACATTTATGATATTTTGCCCGCAATTTCTTTTATATTTGGTATAGCTTACCCCTATTTACAAATTTATACCCCTCAGCCTCATCGCACAAAATAAATTTATCATTAAGTACAACTTTCAGTAGATGATCGCAGCTGTTTCTGTTAAGAATAGTAAATTTTACTACGGTAACTGTTACATTTGATCAAAAAATTTACCTCGGCGATAACATCTGCAAGGTTTGGATTACAGAGTAGTAGCCAACGTCTTGGAGTAATTCCATTGGTTTTATTTTGGAATCTTTCAGGATACATCTCATAGAAGTCACGGAAACTAAAATTAAAATAAGAACATCAATTTATCTTTAGAAAACACCAAATATCACATCAAAATACACAAGAGCAGATGGGGAGGGGCTAGATATTGAGATGGGGAGGGGAAAAAGTGGGAGAAGATTTAGAACTTCCTAAATCTGAAATTTAACTAAAAAACCATAAACATGTTCACACCTGAGCTTCTTTGTTGACAGCCAATAACAGAATCCATTTAAGTAGGGCTTCACAAGTTTTGATGATTTTGGTGTCATCTCAAACATATGGGAAATAGTTACCAGCTAGGCTACATGATATTCCAACAAGTTTGTAACAAAGGCCCTCAGTGGGGAAAAAAATTACCCTGGGCCTATTTGGTACAGTCTAGCAACAACACTATATTTTACGTCAATTGTCGAACCTTTAATAGCGGCTCAAGGATCTTCTGATAGATATTTTCAAAAATGTTACTCCTTTTTTTTGCTCAAGCTTAGTTTTTAAGAAATTATTGATTCTTCATAAAATATTCAAGATTCAATGAATTTTGTTTCTGCAAACCTGATTATGATCAATCTTAAGAGGATTCTTATGAGTGGGCCTAGAAGTAATTGGCAAAAGATCAACAATAATACGTTCCACACAAGGATTGGTCAGTGGAGATCTTAATTTGGGCTGAATTTATTCCAGGGCTTAAAGGTAGGTACAAAACGGATTCACGAATTCATTGTTTGGGCTAGGCTGATGATCAGAGGACGAGAAAAGTCTCGAACTGGTAGCGTCAATTCACGAAAATTTCGGGACGGAGCAAATCTGTCATTTTTTTTCCATTTTTTTTTCAGCAAAAATACCAGAAAAGGACATTTTTCAATTAAAACGGCCCAAAAAATTATTTTAAAATCTAAGGGGAACGAAAAAGATCATTCCTGAAAAAAAAACTTTCAGGAATAAATTCAGAGCTTAATTTATGCCTCATTAAGGTATTTTCAAGCTCCCATTTCTATTGATTCCCTATCTTTCGGTATATCTACTTCTCTATTCCTTCTATGGTGGAGAGGAAGGCGAGGTTCATTCTCCGCTGAAATATTATATCTTACATAATTTATTCTATTTAAAATGCATGGAACCTTCCTGATCTTACTGTTGCACCGAATATGTGACTACGAAATTAAAAAAATAATAATTAAACATATAAAATAAGTCGTTTAGTATAGAAATCTTTTGACAAATTACAGGTATGAATTCAAAAGGCTTTGACTCCAAAAGACTTTTTGATTCCTAAAGACTCCAAACTTCACTTCCCACACCCAATACATAAAATACATAAGTGTTCGTGTGGAAGAGCCAAAAATCTGCAACAGCATCTAAGAGCGAAAGATCAATATAGATTGGGAATTTTATGGAAAAGAAAAGCTACAAATTGCCTTTATTGAAAAAATAAAAGCAAATGCTTGTAAAAAAGAGGAAAAAATTTGTTTAACATTTTCCGTCTACAATTATTTTACCCCTCCCCTCCTCAATGCTTGAAAATAAGGGGTAAGGCAATACTTTCGTTAGACAATAGTAAAAAAAAAAACAAACTATGATTTGAACACTTACAAAGAGGTACAACATAGATAATATCATATTTGAAGAACTGGTCTTGTGGTAACCTCCAAAGGTTACCAAGGTAACCTTTGGTATCTCATCAAACCATAATGAATAATTCGCACGGTTAATATACGAGGTCACAAATCTTTTTACAAATTCAGTCGTGTACACGAGCACTTTAACCTGTCCGCTTTTTCTTAAAAAGTATTCATTCAAAAATTCGAAAGTTGGTATGGATGTTGGGGTTGATGAATAACGGATTCTAGCCTTCAATTTTGTTGTGATGTTCTCGCATCAGGGTGGCCTCCTTTGTGGTCTTCCACCATTTGTGACTGTTTCTTACTTGTTATTTTGATATCATTTATGATTTATTATTGTACATAAAATATTTTGAATCCTGAAGAAACACTACAACAACAATGCATTTCAAATATACCGGACAATATATAACCGAAGATATGGCCAACATATCCTTGAAAGCACAATTTAGAGAACATGGAATAAATTCGCTCAAGAAACTGTAATCCTTATAACAACTAAATGGCTGAATATTCAATTAACTTCTCACAAAGTTTGTCCCATTTGTCCATTTTTTTTTTTTTTTTTTTTTTTTGAACCTTGCATGGCTTTTTTACGGTTACGTTTCTCTATAGCTCCAATTTCTTCTCCACCTACTTCTTGTTGTATATAGAAGGCACATCCACACCATTACGAGAAGAGGCGCAATGACAATCTTGAAAGATGGATAGGACTTAGGTCAAATAAATCAAGTCTACTTCTTATGAATTTTAACTTCTCATGGGAAGCGAAAAGTTAAACAAAATTTCAAATTATTTTGAAGCAAATCTGAGCTTCACAAGGATTGCATAATATCAAACTAGTTACTAAGATAGGACAAAAAAGTTAAAATTTCTTTCTTGCACTATATGTTTTTACCTTGTCTATTTTCTTCAGTTTATTATTATTATTATTTATTTATTTTTGATTTTACTGTGACAGCCCAAAGGCTTGACGCTGTTGTGTCATGGCATATACACACACAAAAAAAAAAAGAACAAAAAGAAATTACATATCAGCTTTGATAATTTCCGAATGAAGGGCAGCAACACCGTTGATTGCATGAGATCCAATGATGGACAGATAGGCCATATTGATACGCTTAACTCCCTCTTCTTCAACAATTGACATTCTCCGGATTCTGTCAGCATCATCGCCAAACTTCTTTCGAACTTCCTAAAAATTGAAGAAAAGCAAACAAATTAGAATAAGAAATGCGGTAGTTAGATAAACATAATTTACTTTTTCCAATACCTATATTGCCATCTATACAATATATGCTGATTAAACATAATAGATGGCGAAAAAACAGTTTTCCTCCCATAAGGGAAACGATTGCCATCAAGATTTTTCAAAGAAGTGTTTTTTTTTTTGTTTTGTTTTTTTTTTTTTTTTTTTTATTTCCCCATGGAAATTTTCAATCTAACAGCAATAGAACTAAAATACCTTTTTCTTCCTTTTGAGTTGTAGGTGAGTTTCGTTACAGCATGACAATAATGATCTGGCTCATTGATTAAACAGCAGTGAATAGTTTATAAAGACGTTGGAAACCTTGAAGAAGAAGCTCCAATTGTATTAAAAAAGAAAAAAAAATAGCCTATCAGTTTTAGAAGCAATCGAAGTATATTTTTTTTATATACCTCATCTTTCAATAATGAAACCAATGGGTAACACTTCCAGTCTAAGAAAATATGCGCTGCATATTTACCCAGATCAGATTTTATTTAATGTAGTAAAATTAACTTACTGCATTTCCGTGTTTTTCATATGGCAAAACATTTTTTTCTTTTTCTTCCTGTTCCTTCTTTAGTTAAATATACTATCTATTTTTCCATTTTAACTATAATTTTGACTAGCCATAGTTTTACCTCAGCTTATAATGTTAAATATATTTAACTTGGTTAGAAGATGAGATCCAAAGCAGCGAAAATCCAAAATAAATAGTAATGATGTAAACAGAAAAAGCTGTAATGGCGAGATACAGACAGAGGTTGTCATCCCTCACCTCCACCACTAATTATGTTCACTTCTATTTTCAAATACATTTTCCTAATTTTTAATTATAAACTTACATCAAGATGCTTGGCATTTATTTCGTACATGATCTCCAAATGTCTTGGCAATATGACTTCTAACAGAGAGGTTGGCCATCTTTCAAGAGCTTCTGGGAGAACAGTGTGATTGGTGTAAGCGCATGTCTTCACGGTAATATCCCATGCCTACAATAAAAATAGAAGTTTAACTATTAGGAATGAACAAAATCATTTTAATAAATTAGCCTGCTGTGGAAAACATTAGCAAGCATAAAATATAAATTGTAATTGATACTTCTTTTAACTTGTAGTGATCTGCTGGGTTCTTTTTTATTATTAAAGAAATAGGTAATATTATTTAAATAGCTGAGGTCTTTTGACGACCAGCACCAGATATAAAAATACTTACGAGCATTTGAAGTGCTTATAGGAAACGAATAAAAATGGAAGCATCAGTTTTAGAAATACAAAATAATAATTCGTTTAAATTGACCTCTTAGGGAATTAGCGAACGTAAAATAACAGATTTCGACTGATATTTTTTAAATTAGTATTACACTGACGAGTTCTTTTTTATTAAAGAAGAAACATCTAAATAGCTAAGGTTTTGAAGACCAGGACCAGGTTTAATACTAATAGGGATCAATAGAGTAGTCTATCACCTAAAAAGGCAAAGAAAATTTTTACCAGCAATTATTGCAACATTCTCCATCAATCCACCCGTTATGGGATTAAAGTTGCGATGGACTTTGAGCGTATTATTCAAAATATTCGACCAATAAAAACAGCTTCCAAATTTCATCAGTTAGGAAACAACCATGGATGACCTTTGTATGCTATAGTTTTGTTTTACATTTTTATAAATGTGTTTTAAATTTAAAATACTTTTTTAAATCCTTCTTTAGATCTCACTTTTAACTTTTCAGACAAAATATTATGTTCCAGTGATTTGTAGGTAACAAATTGTTATTGGTTAACAATTGGGGAGGCAAAATAAACCTTTTATGCAACCTACCATCTATTGTTTTGCTTCTTTTTTTTAATTTTAGAAATCTGCTTCTTCTTTTTTTCTTAGTAGCTTTAGTGGTGCTGAACTGAAAATGAAGCACAAATGGACATATTCGACGAATATTTTGTAATTTGAATAACCTAAGTTTCATTGAGGAGAACACTTGGCTTTTTTTGGAAAATTACTGATTAATCATAAAAGCGAGAACATTTCACTTTTTTCGTGGTAGATTTCAAATAAGCAGTAATTGTGAACATAAAACTTCATTAGAAATTAATTTAAGATACAAGAAATGGTTTTACAAATACAAGTCTAGCTATGGGTGACTTTCATCATGAGCATAAAAATTCTTCGCATGTAGAATAAAAAAATATAAAATATTGTCTGCGCAAATCTTAATTATAAGGTCAAACAGTTCCCTTTCTAACCAGTACTCCCTAAAAATATCAGAAAAAAATTAACAGGTATTCTTGCATACACTGTTTCAAAGAAGAACAATAGGTCACCAAAAATTGTCAACTTTGGCAATCAGGCTGGTGTCAAGGACATAGAACGTTTGCATCTGTATGGGGGCTCCTTCAAGAACTAATTCTTGCTTAACGGCTCGAACAGAAATTGTTAAAACGCAGGGGGATCAAATTTCAACTTGAAGCACTCTCCCTTAACCAATATGGTGAAGGGTATCTCTGCTGCTGCCAAAACACGCTCCATCCTATAATGGATATATACACCAAGACCTCGAGACAATACCCACTCATCATCTCGTGGCTCCCCACAAAAACAAGTTCCTGGGGTAGCAACAATCACATCAGTGTTGGTTCGTCTCAACATAACGTCATAGTAATTACATTGGCTTACTACCTTAACAAGCTTTGCAGGCTCTACTCCCCTGAGAGCTTCCACTACAGAGCCAGTTCAAGTCCTCAGTCAAGTTTTGGCATATTATTTACTATGCTTAATTACTTACTACTTAATTATTTTAAAGCTTAAAATTAAATTAGTAAATGATGATACATAAAGATTAATCTATATATATATAAAAATAAGTTGTCTGTGTGTGGATCTGTGGATCTGTGGATCAGGTGACGTCATGTTTGTCCGCATATGACGTCTGAATTATTTCCCACTAATACAAAAGAAGAAAAAAACTAAAAAAGGTAAAAACTACAAAAAAACTAAAAAGAAAAAAAAACTAAAAAAGCTAAAAAACTAAAAAAACTAAAAAAAGGTAAAAATCTAATAACTAAAAAAAAACTGAAAAAAATAAAAAAGGCAAAAACTACAAAAAAAATAAAAACTAATAAAAAAACTAAAAAAGCTAAAAAACTAAAAAAACTAAAAAAAACTAAAAAAAGGTAAAAAACTAAAAAAAAACTAAAAACTAAAAAAGAAAAAAACTAAAAAAAAAGGAAAAAACTGAAAAATAAAAGAGAAAAAGAAAACTAAAAAAATATGAATAAATATATATAAAAATAAGTTGTTTGTGGGTTATGTCTGTCTGTCTGTCTGTCGAGTGACGTCGTGTTTGTCCGCATATGACGTCTGAATTATTTCACACTAATACAAAAGAAGAAAAAAAAACTAAAAAAGGTAAAAACTACAAAAAAAACTAAAAAGAAAAAAAACTAAAAAAGCTAAAAAACTAAAAAAAACTAAAAAAAGGTAAAAAACTAAAAACTAAAAAAAAAACTGAAAAAACTAAAAAAAGGCAAAAACTAAAAAAAAACTAAAAACTAATAAAAAAAACTAAAAAAGCTAAAAAACTAAAAAAACTAAAAAAACTAAAAAAAGGAAAAAAACAAAAAAAAACTAAAAACTAAAAAAGAAAAAACTAAAAAAAAGGAAAAAACTGAAAAATAAGAGAAAAAGAAAACTAAAAAAATATTAATAAAGAAGAAAAAAACTAAAAAAGGTAAAAACTACAAAAAAAACTAAAAAGAAAAAAAAACTAAAAAAGCTAAAAAACTAAAAAAAAACTAAAAAAAGGTAAAAATCTAATAACTAAAAAAAAACTGAAAAAAATAAAAAAAGGCAAAAACTACAAAAAAAATAAAAACTAATAAAAAAACTAAAAAAGCTAAAAAACTAAAAAAACCAAAAAAAACTAAAAAAAGGTAAAAAACTAAAAAAAACTAAAAACTAAAAAAGAAAAAAACTAAAAAAAAGGAAAAAACTGAAAAATAAAAGAGAAAAAGAAAACTAAAAAAATATGAATAAATATATATAAAAATAAGTTGTTTGTGGGTTATGTCTGTCTGTCCGCATATGTCGTTGCGTGTTTGTCCGCATATGACGTCAGAATTATTTCACACTAATACAAAAGAAGAAAAAAAACTAAAAAAGGTAAATGACGACCGGGACACAGGGACACAACTACAATGGGGACGCCGGGGGGCACAGGGGGATATAAATGACGACCGGGACACCGGGACACAAGGAATATAAATTACGCCCGGGACACTCAAAGAGAAATCACAGACTGGAACACCGGGACACAAATGACGACCGGGACACAGGGAATATAAATGACGACCGGGACACAGGGACATAACTACAAAGGGGACGCCGGGGTGCACAGGGGGATATATAAATGACGATGGCGACTCAGGGAATGGTCGATTAGCAATCACCATCAACAAAGTTCAAGGGCAATCATTAGAATCATGAGGTATAGATCTGAATACGGATTGTTTTCCCATGGACCATTATATGTTGCATGTTCAAGAGTCGGTAAACCTGACAATCTATTTATATGCACAGACAATGGGACAGCAAAGAATGTTGTATATTCGCAAGTTTTACGTAGTTAAAAACATATATATATATATATATATATATATATATATATATATATATATATATATATATATATATATATATATATATATATATATATATATATATATATATATATATATATATATATATATATATATATATATATATATATATATATATATATATATATATATATATATATATATATATATATATATATATATATATATATATATATATATATATATATATATATATATATTATATATATATATATATATATATATATATATATATATATATATATATATATATATATATATATATATATATATATATATATATATATATATATATATATATATATATATATATATATATATATATATATATATATATATATATATATATATATATATATATATATATATATATATATATATATATATATATATATATATATATATATATATATATATATATATATATATATATATATATATATATATATATATATATATATATATATATATATATATATATATATATATATATATATATATATATATATATATATATATATATATATATATATATATATATATATATATATATATATATATATATATATATATATATATATATATATATATATATATATATATATATATATATATATATATATATATATATATATATATATATATATATATATATATATATATATATATATATATATATATATATATATATATATATATATATATATATATATATATATATATATATATATATATATATATATATATATATATATATATATATATATATATATATATATATATATATATATATCTATATTCACAGGTGGGACATAGGGACACAACTACAATGGCGCGTAACTAATATGGCGCGTAACGACTTACGCGCGCGGGGGGGCTTGGGGGGGGGGCGCGAAGCGCCCCCACCAACTAGGTGTTGGGGTGGCGCGAAGCGCCACCCCAACAGCTAGTAATAGTAATAAAAATTTGACAATTATAAATAATTGATTATTTACTACTTAAGTATTTCTTAGCACAGTTACTTACCTTATCAATCTGCTACAGTATTGTTCATTTCAGTGGAAAGTGTAATTCCCAGGCTCTGAATACAGATTTTTTTTTCCATCATTTCGACTGTAAAACATTTTTAACTTGAATCCTCCTGAAGAGAATTAATAGGAAAAACGTTTTCACTTGAAGAGCATTTTTTATAGCATTCAGGGAAAAAAATATTAATCAAGGTTCGATGAAGCTAAAAAATTAATAAAGAATCTCAAAATAATACCGTATCCCAGGGAAGACCTTCAATATCGATCAAAATCCTCATGAGCTCTGGAATAGCCATTGAAGGGTGAGTATCGTTCAATTGTATTGCTACCTTCTCATGGAAAGACTCAAAACTTGTACGAATTGGTTCACGAACGCCGAACTTCGAAGATTTGAAGCGTCGAATAATATCCTGACATAAAATGATAAAGAGCAAATATAGATAGAAATCTAACTGTAAAATAAACAAGATTTTTCCCTAAGAAAAACAAACTACAATCCAAACAGTTTTTGCAGCCCAAATAATGACCAGACCAGAACATAGTACAAACCTCTATATTGTATCAATGTTAGATATTATCTTTCGGTATTTAGACTATGCTGATCCCAGTATACTGATATTTCAAAAGCCTTTGGCAGTCTGGACCGCAAAATTATCCAATAAGCTAAAAAAAAATCGGTGAGCAGAGGTTTATCATACAAATAGTACAGTTTTTGTCTAATCAGGAGCCTTGTATCCTACTTCCAAATAGGGATACGTCTAACTGTACCAGCATTTCTTGTGGGTTTCCCTAGGAAACTAAATTAGGCCTCTTATCCTTTGTGACTGCTTTAAACAGTATTATGAGAAATCACTGAAGTCGATTTAAGCTTATAAATGACAACTTTCTTTACCTTGCGACATTAGGATCCTTACTACAGGACTTTGTAACAATCCCTTATTTGAGACAGTGAACCACAGATTGATAAGGTTAAACTTACTTTGACCAGCAAAACAAAAGCTCCCTTGAGTTAACTCCCTTTCTTAAAACTAGATCCATCTGCGCGTCCTATGTATTTAAATTAATTAAATTCCTTAATTTAAATTACAATTACTAATTGAAATAAGCAGACTGAATCTGCTAAAATCCTTTACTCTACTTAAAAAAATTTAGCGTTCCGATCACCATTTGAAGAACTATTTACTGTTCTTATATTCGATCCTCAGTTGAATACACATGTCTCGATTACCATCCATATCTCATCAAAGATCACGCATCTAAAATTAAGAAATTCAAGAAACGGCTCAAAAAGTATCCTTGGCCCTTGCTTTACTTCCTATGAATACTATCTAAATCAACTTCATTTGACCTCCTTGGAAATCGAACGATGTACACTCATCATGGATTTCGGACTGAAATGCCTACAGTCTGGTTTTCACCCTCATATTCTTCTTCCCCTCCGACGGCAGCTTGGTAACTAAACCCCATGCTATACTAACTAGAAAAAAGGCCAGTAAACTTTTACTTCGCGAGAATATCACTTCAGCAACAGAGAGCATATTCTAGTTCCTTTATGCAATATTTGATTAGTTATTTTCATATATTTTATTGCGTTGACCTTGAAATAGCATTTGCTACTTATTGTTTTTTGTTGTTGTTGTGTTTAGTAGTTCCTTGTATTTTCTATCATTTTTGTTTTGACGCAACAAAGTTAGCTTTCAGCATTCAAGTTAGCTTTTACCATTCAACTGGTAACAAAAATACTGGTAACAAAAATATAAACATGAGCTTCTCAAGTATATTATTTACTAAATTTACTAAAAGAGTACTAATTAAAGATTTTTTTAACCAACAATCTTATTTGTTTATATAATCTTTAACTAGTAAAACAAAACACTAAGAAGATTTAATAAATATTAGAAAACATTCTAGTTATTAAACACAAAACAAATTTGTTTGTACAGTAGTCGTTTTTCCTTTCATGAACAGATTTAAGCTTAAACACTTGAATTTCTTCAACAAAATTCGGTTTTATCAATAAGCAGCTTCAGCTTACCAGCCTGTAGAGGTACAGCAACAAGGATATAGTTCGTATGGTTAAAATTTCAATTTTTATTTTCTTTTTTTATAGACTTTTTGTATTCTAGGGCAAATTCTAGAATATCGGTTTGGAGGCATGTACCACTTACTCTCTAGTATTTTCAGTTTATATTTAGGTAGTTTAAAGCGCTATGTCCGCCTTAGACTGACAACTGTTTATAAACCACTTCATACCCTACTGAAACTACACTCTCCACGGACGTCAGCCGTGTTCTAGATCTCTCGTAAAGCCAGTCGAATTTGACATCGAAGATCTGAAATCTATTTAAGCCAAATTCGGATTTAACATCTAATAAACTGTTTTAAGACATCAACCTGTAGTGATAGCAACAAGAAAACAGTTCATATTGCTAAAATTTCGGTTATTGCTATTTTTTCTATAGAATTTTCGCACCTACGGGCAAATTCTGGAATACCAATTTGGAGCCATGCATCACATACTTTCTCGAATTTTTACTTTATATTTATGCAGTACAAAGGGCTATGTGTCCGCCTCGTACAGATGTTCTAGCCTTGAAATCGCTGTTACACCTTGGAACCATTTCATCAGTCAACTGACATGGCCGAGTCACAACGTAGGCAATAATGCTCCTAAAACACTGAAAAAAACTCGACTGAAGTCCACGGACGTCATCTGCGTGCTAGATCTCTCATAGAGCCATTCGAATTTGACATTGAAGCCAAATTGAAATCTATTTGAAGCCGAGTTGTGTTAACCACTAATAAAGTGTTTTGATGTACCAACCTGTAGAGTGGCAGCAACAAGAAAATATTCCTGTTTCAGTCTGAGTTCCTTGCCTTCAAAGAAGTTATCATTGGGGTAGAGAACCCGCGTAATATTCTCAGCTGAATTACGATTGATCACAGCCTGAATATAGTCTCCGCTGTTAACTAAAAATAGATCCTGATTAGCTGCTGTTCAAAGAAGAAAAGGAGAGTTAAACCATGGACAAATTCGAATCGAAGTAGGGAATTTTTATTTCTATCTTATACAATACGTTTAATCAGAGTATAATCGAGCGAAGCATATAAAAAAGAGCAAGGCTAATAAAACGATATGAATTTCCTTAAAATACATTAAAATTTACGTAAAATTAACATAAAATTCATAGATTCATTTATAATTTATTACAAAAGATAAGCCGCACATATAAACACACGTGGAGTATTCTTCTCGTGATCATCTTTGACGGAAAAGAATCTTCAAAAAGGTGAACTTCAAAGAAATAGAACAAAAGATAATATTTTAATATTATTTTGTTTACACGACCAGTTAAAAACATCGTTGAAAAAAAGAATCGTTCTATTCCATATTCAAAGTGAAAGAATACATTTTTTTTTTTTTTTTTTTTTTTTTTTTTTTTTTTTTTTTTACTTTAAATATGAAATAGAGCGACTCTGAATTGCAAGTGATTTTTCTTGAAATGCCAAAAACAGTGCAAATTAAATTGATTGCTTAAGTTGGTTAAATGGAAACTTCCATAACTATATATCCTAAAAAATTGGGAACTAATTTTCTTTTTATTAAAAAAAAAGATTTCACATGAAGTTATGAGGTTTTCGCCGGTAATGATCGGCAAATCTAAGAAAAGAGAAAAGAAGAAGACAAAATGCGAATAAAAGAGAAGAAAAGAGGAAATAAAAAAGAAAGAGAAGAAAAAATGTGGATAAAAAATCCACATAAAATAAACTAAGAAACTATGTCAGTAAACAGCTTCGGAAGGTGTAGGCTTCCTTAATAGGTGTAGTAGTCTTACGGAATCAACAGAAAGTTAATGTTTAATTTTCATTTTATTTTTTTACAGATGAAAAGCGTTGTCAAATACGACTAATTACTTTTTCTTATTTGTTTTCATGGATCAATGTAGCTACACAGATGAAAAGCGTTGTCAAATACGACTAATTACTTTTTCTTATGTGTTTTCATGGATCAATGTAGCTACACTGACGAAAATATGATACTGCCCAAAAAGGTCAGAATTTTGAAACAACCAAAAGCAAAATCTTAGAAAATTGTCATTTTCCGGTATGATTAGGTGGGGACAAAAACTGGCTTATTCTCATATCCTTGGTACTAAAAGAGAACTTCTAATCCGAACAGCTACATACAATAATGCATTCTACTACTCCCCCAAAGGGTCTTGGGTCTGCAAGGAAGGGGGAAGACAAACGAGTCTCTAGTTTAGAAAAAAAATCATTTACTCACAGAGGAGAGAAAAAAAGAAAAAGAGAGAGAAAAAACACAAGAATTAAAATGACTAGATAAAACAAATAAAATAAATACTTTAAATAGGTAGTTTACATGAACTCCAATAAATCCTGCATACAAAAGAGAATAAAATAAAATATAAAAAACAATTAAGCCAAATAATTTTTTGAGTGACCTAAAAGAGCGTACCTTCGAGCTGATTCAAGCATCTTATTGCACACAATATAACTCCCCATTGCAGAATTACAGGAATACATTCAGCTCAAACTGTTTAACAATGCTCACAAACTCTTCGACGCGAAAAAGGATGCAAACTCGTTGGGCAATAGTGACTTTATTCGTCATATTAGTTTGTTAAGTCAAAACCACGCTGTGGAATGAATGACGTTTATGCAACACTTCTTTAAGAGGAGAATTTTTGCGCTAATTTCATAAACCACGCTTTTGAATGAATGGCGTTTATACAACACTTCTTTAACAGGAAAATTTTTTCGTTAATTTCGTAAACCACGCTGTTGAATGAATGACGTTTATACAAAAGTTCTTTAAAAGTAGAATTTTTTCGTTAATTTTATAGTATTTTTTTAAAGTTCAGTCTGATTTAATACTTAGATTCTTCACTAGCATGCAGTATGGTTTTCCCTTTACTCTTTGACACAACCACACGCCTTTTCAATAAACAAGTTCAGCTGACCTTAAAAATAGGGTTCCCCCTTTCTTCCTGGGCATACAACCACCTCACCTATTTCAATAAAATTATGCCCATGAGTTGGGGCTTTTGTGCCTTACTCCAAAAACCGAAAAATTCTCACTTTCCCCATGATTTCCGACGTTTAAGATACAATTCAACGGTTTTAATTTGGATTTCTATCAAAACCACATAACTGAATTCCAAGTAGAGTTCGTTTTCTCCAAAAGGAAAATGCCAACCTAATTTCAGATAGAACTGTAATGTCAATCCACTTTTCCAAATAAAAAATAAAAATAAACATTCTAATATAATTAACAAAAAATATATCAAGAGTGTAAACCTAGTGTTATAAGTTCTATTGCATTAATTAGGAATTTATAATTTTCCAATTACATCAAAAACCCTGATAAAACAAAAACCAACATCCAGTGATTTCAAAGCTACATTTGCCAATCATATATTTAGTTCTTAATCATAAACTATTGATCTTAACCATAAGAGCCAATCATAAACTCTTCTTTAGTCAACTATCCTAAGGTTTTAAATAGAAGAGCATAAAAATCCTTACAGAATTGCAAGTTAAATTCTTGGGGTGATTTTGCAGACCAAAGACGCATAGTGTTAACATGATTATTCTTGTAGCCAGGAATTGGAGAATCATATGGCATGGCAAAGATTACCTAAAAAACAAATAGCATTAATAAAGCATAAACTCTAGTGGGAAAGATAAAAGAAAATAAATACAGAAAGAGGAGAAAAAGAAAACCAAAAAGCAGCGAGTAACAAATTTGCGATACCACGGACTACTTTGCTTAAATGCCTGGGCAGATGTGGCATTTTCTTTCAGCGTTTTAAGAGCATTTAAATCCAAAGGCTTTCTCACCGAACAAACTGCGTCTTCTTCACAAATATTCCAAAATTGTAAAACAAGAAGGATCCAATATGAAAATTCATTTGGTCAAGCCATGAATTAGTGCCTAAAGAATATCAAGGGATATTTGGGAAGTTAGAATTTTATATTCTAAAGAGATTTAAAGGGGATTTAAAATGAGATTTTATAAAGTTGATCAATTGGGTAAATGACCAATTCGTATATCATTGAAACAGAAAGATTAGAACATCATAAAGAGGCAATAGGATTGAAGCAGACAAGAAAGCGTGGGATAGAGTGCATGTCTTAGAAACTTAAACTTCGATTTATTCCCTATTTTTCTAAATTGAAGACAAAGACTTGAATAGTTTTATTCGATATCCAGCATTCCATCTAGCTCTCAAGATCAAAGGTTCTATAAAGATAAGGTAAATATAATTAAATATACAAAATCTGAAAATAGCAGAGAAAAGAGAACAAGTAAAATAAGAACTCCATTAAATGATAGTTTTTTACTAGCAAAAATCCCATTTAAAATATCTAAAATTGAATACTGTAATCTTCGCACCTGTTTAATGTCCCTGTTGTAATTATACAACAAAAAAAGTAATGTAACTTAAATAATTTAATGTAATTATACAACAATTAAAAGAAAGCATCAAGTATGAGCATACTCAAGGACAGAATAAAAAAATATTCACAATTTAGGCTAAAAGTTCTTTGAAAGTCCACCTAAAGTTCTGGTGAAAGACCCAATTGAAAGATGCTGAAAAAGAGGAAGTTAATAAGACGGCGACAATTATTCTGACTTGACTCAAAACTATTTTGAAAACCCCTCTCATTACGTCCTTTTTTACCACCCCAAAATTTATAGCTGCTGTTCCAAAGCAGTAGAAGCAAAAGTTAAAAGAGAGGATAGAGACCTGAAAAACGATTTTGACCTCAAAAATTAAAAATGTATCTTATTAAATTTTTAAAGTAATAAGTTAAAATTCAACACTTTAAAGATTCACCCATGCTCGTCCATTACAAAACTTATTCTCAATTTGTGCAGCCAAATTATTTAGAATTGATTGGGGCGGTCCTCCCACAACTTGTGGAGCTTGGAAAAGCGATCGGAATAAATGGTAAAAAAAAAAATAAAAGCCGATACTATATTTCGTAGAAATCTTAAAAAAAAACATTTAGTTTTTTCACTTTGCGCCAGATATAGATATTAAGTTTAGTAAAACCGTCGTCATTAGAAATTTTAAATTTTCGTTCTTAGATTAAACGAAGAATTTCCTTTTTAAATTTCAGTAAAAGGCAGTCCTTAAGAGCGTTCTAGCATACCTGCTCAAAAAACGAAAAAATCTGTTTTTTCGGACAAAGGACAAAAGAAATGTCCTTTGATTAACCTTACCGCTTAGGGAGTTCCTGTGGTCTCACCCACTTTGATTGACAGACGGGCCGACACACGTTTCACTGTCTTTCCAATCAAATATCAGAGTCAAATAAGAAATTCTCAATAGCTTTCAATGGTAGCTAGTCCCCTGGGGGAACTCGCTAAAGGCTTCTTTGCTGTTGGGGTGGTTAGCCAACGATTTTTCTGATATCGAATCCTCTTAAGCCCAGACCTTCTTCCGTTCTCCCAACACTCATCTCAATAAGGGCTCAATGCAACGCAAACGCAGCTACACCGACCTTTTGCGTCAAATTATAGGCATACTGAGTTTTGATTTTTGCGTTTTTCCGCTTTATTTGTTTTCACAAATAAAGTTTTCACAAATAAATTTATTTGTTTTCAAATAAAGCATTCCGCTTTATTTGTTTTGGCTAGTTCAATTAGTTTTTCCTGGGAGCACAGATAAATTCAAACACGCCTCATTGGCACGAGTCATTCAAACACGATTCAAGAACGCCTCGTTCCTCATTTTTCTTCTTGTAGAAAAAAAAAATCCAACTCAACACAATTTCCTGTGTACATGACTCTTGTGGAACTATGGAACAAATAGTTGTCAAGCGAAATTGTGTTTCGCAAAACAGTATAAAACATTTCTAATTCTAAAAATTACAAAATAAATAAATAATCAGTTATATATTTTGCTAGATTATATTTAAAAAGTAATCTTAAAATTTTAAACGTTAAATAAGTACACAATATGAAAAATATTGAAAATTATAGGCAGAATCGTAAAAATACTGATATATCCAAGAACCCAGGCTCTAAGAATCTGCGTACAATCCTACTGTCGGGTCAGTTTTTATTAGAAAATTTGAATTTTTTTTTATCCACAGCCAGCTATTTTTAGAATATTTCTAACTCCAGCCACAAATATGCAGATTAAAAACAAAAGCTGACAATGATGCGATCATGCAGGCTATCTAAAATCACAAGTGCGTACACAGGAATGGGATTTAGATAAGGAGTAAGAATAGGAAAAAATGTAGGCAGAATAATACTCACCGTTTCAAAACAAGCGATACTAATAATTAATTCTTGAACTGTTACAATGCGCACCCACTGATAATTCACTAGTCACTTTTAATGCCGTGTGGGCAAGGATGTATTCAGGGGTTAGGGGTTTTGAACCCCCACCCCCTCACCCACCGAAATGTTTATCCGACTCATAAAAACGTAACAAAACAGAATATAAACAAATTTTTGATGTGTTTTTTAAAGTTTTTTTGTAAGACTCCCCCTCCTGAAAAAAAATCCTGGATACGGCCCTGCGTGCAGGCATACACGCAGAGTGAGGTCGAGAAATCATTTGTCTTAAGGAAATCTGGCAACACTTAACCCAAATATAATAGGTTTATACCGATTTGTTTTCAAACATCAGCGCAACAGTCTTAACAAGAACGTTGTATGTAGGACGGAATTATCTGGGGGGGTGGAGGTAGGAAGCAACTAAAAAAGGGACAAACTACATAAAAAACAGAAATTGTGGGAATATTTTTGTAACAACGTGAATTTCATGTGAGGCGAAAAATAGCGAGATTGTCCGTGAACAATTTCCAGAGGGGAGCACTTTTAAGGTGTCTTTTGGCAGAGTTAAATCATATTTTTCTTCATCGGTACACAATTTCGGGTCCTCCAATTGTTGTTGCACTATTATCTTTTAAAATAACTTAACTATATAGTATATAAACTACTATTATTTATGGGGACTCTCTAATAATCTTTTAATATGCGATCTGTAAAAGATACAGATCGAAAACAAACTAATTTTGTAACAGACTAGTTTGACAAATAAAGAATAAAAGATAGTTTCCATTTACATTCTTTCCCCTCAAGTTTCGATGAGCAGGATCAATAGAGAAAGGCTAGTCTGTGGAGTATTTGTTGCAAAAAAAAAATCAAGTTGAGATGGCGTAGAAGTCGCTATCACAACAAACTTTTGAACTAAATTCATGGGATCGTCAAGAAATTTTTTAGCAAAGGAGAATATTTTCGTGCCGAGACAAACCACAGTGATTCAGAAGTTGTTCTGTCATATTTTTTGTAAAGCCTACATTTACAGCCGATCCCTGAAACTAAATAAGCTTTAACGATTAGTGAAGTCCGTTTTCTTCCATCGAATTTAATCCACACCACTTGTGGAAGTTTTTAGGTTTTAAAAATGCGTTTCTTTTTCAAAAAACAACAAAATTTGAGAAATTGAGTATTTGGTATCAAAATCGTTTCGATATTCCCTTCCTCCTTAATAGGCCTTAACGATTAATTTAGTTCATTTTCTTCTATCTTAATTGAATCCCAATAAGTAATCCTATGTTATGTCTTTCCAGTATATTTCTTTGTTTTCCAGGGGCGTTATATCATCTTCTCTCAATCACAGAAATAGTAGAGAACACAGGCAACAATTCACGAAAATGTAGAGGGGAAGCGAACGTAATTTTTCGAAATGGATAGGGGGAGGGGCTAAATTATAGCTTCTTTCTATTTTTTTTTTTTTCACAATAAAATTTCAAAAAAATACTTTTCAATGTCTAAGGAGGCAAAGGCCTTCGTCTTGCCAATTGGCACCATTGATTGGGAACTGGAGTATAAAATCATTTTACGTCTCCTTTTCCTTTAAATAACTTTAACTTTTTAGTTCAATCCGTTTTTTTTATCTTATTTGCCTCCCAATAAATAGGGAAGTGGCACTTGTGTATTATTCAGAGCACACACTCAATAAGTGAAGTTAGGTTCTTTCGTGAAACAAACTACGATGCAGGTACATTTTAATGAAATATTTTATATATAGAGGCGGTTAGGTTAAGTTAAGTTAGGTATTTGATATAATGCACCCCGCCCCCCACTCCACCCCCTAATGTGCAAATATATAGCCCAAAATTTGATAAAACCAATAAAATAAAAAGAGTATAAAGTCATGTTGTGTCCATTGACGCACTGTTTTGTTGTGGGCAACAACCCCTTATCCTGGACAAATCGCCTCTTTTTAAGTCTTTGGCAAATCCCAAAACTTCACTTCAAAATACATGTTCAGACACTATCTTCTATCACTATGTATAGCAAACTAAACTGAGTTTTGTCTTTGTGGCTATGAAACCGAGTTTTTTCAGCAAAATTCTTGAGTGTGTTTTGAATTGAATTGAATCAATTGAATAATGAACAAGTACCCAATATTTCATTAAAATGTAGCTACATCATAGTTTATTTCACGAAATAACCTAACTTCACTTATTGATTGTGTTCTAAATAATACAAGTATCAGGGAAGTTTATAAAAATGGGTTAAATCCTATTTTCTCACTCACGGAAGTAGATGAGAAACATCTATTGCCATTTGATGGCAATATTTTCGCCCTTAATGCCTGAAAAAAATTCCTTCGGCAACTACCTGTCCTCAAGGCCGTAGTTAGGATTTTGTTTGGTGGTGGGAGGGGGGGGGGGGGGTTACGAAAAACAAACATTTAAGAATGCACCAAAAATTTGTTTATATACATTTTTGTTGTGTTTTACGAATTGGACTAAAATTCGGGGGGGGAAGTCAAATCCCCTAACTCCTCCCCCAAGATATGGTCTTGCCGGCTCTAAGTTACAATAAAATAATGAAATAGATGCTTTAATTTTCCTGTACACCTGTAAAATGTATGCTATGTAACATACCACCTTTGGAATAGCTACAAATAGTTTTGTCCTAAATACGTGGTATCCCTAGTAGCTTACGTTTGATTAAAACCAATATCATTTAAACAAGCGAATATGTTATTCAAGTATGGGATAACATCAAAGCTTTAGGTATCAATAGGGGGATAAGAGGCAGGTAGGAGGAATCCTTGCCCCGCCCTCCCCTACCTTTTCGTGAAATGACACCCTTGTAATAAGTATGTCAAAATGAATATTATTCCAGCATTAAACTGCTCAATTTCTCGAAAGCTCCCAAAACCTACATATTTTTTAAAGTTTATTCACACAAACTTTTGAAGAGTTTGGGCTTCATCGTAACATATGAATTTCTTTAACTTTTAGGTTCTTAAACGAATAAATCAAAACTAAGATGTCATATCAGATAAAATTAGAATAATAAAGCCAGTTCCAAGAAATCATTTTGAATTAGATTCGCGTTTTGCAATCTCCTTTCTTCTTAGTAAAAGCCACATTAAAATATCAAACAACTTTTACTGCTTCAGTGAATTCAGGCCCTAATTAAAGATATAATCTACAGGTAGGCATTCTTGGTACATTTGACAGAAACCCGGAACACCTGAAGAAATTTGAAAACGACAAAACAGATCGCCTCCGATAATTTCGTCAAGGGTACGTTATATAACATAGTCTAAACTTAACAGGGGAAAAGGAAAACTAAAAAGCAGTTTCTGTATTGTTGTTCTTGTATTTTGAACATCATTAATGATAAATACAGGAGTGGCAATCCGAAGAGACAGGGAGAGCCACTGTTCCCTCCTATATTTGAAAAATACCTTTTTTCAATTATTTTTCAGAAATTTATAAAACGAAAATGCTCTCCGCCTAAATTTAAATTTGAATTGAGTTTATTTATGACCCATTGCAAATAGAATGCCAGACGGAATAAATTACATATATAAAAAAGAGAAAGACGCAAAATGACAAATATAACAAAATACAACATTTGCACAAATAAAAACGCGTTACATCTACTGTTTTAAAATGAAACACCATGGGTGTCCATCAATTCGCTTATTATTTATCTTTTTTGCATCTTCACAGATCAGAAATAAAAGAAATTCTTAGCCAACCCCCTCCTACATTTTCCTGGACTGGCACCAATGGAAAAAGTTGACAAAAATAATAGTTTTTTACGCATTTAAGATGCGGCAACAACGATTTTGATATCGAGAACTCCATTTCTCAATCATTCCCGCGAGTCAGCAATGAAGATATAGCACATTCTGGAAACATGGAAACTTTCATACATACTGGGAGCAAAACAAGATAGAAAAAAAACGGAGTGGACTAATCAAGAGAGGCTTATCTAAAAGGAAATAGGCTGCAAAGAGGGACAGCCCAGGAGGGCCGTCCCTGTTCCTTAGAAACCCCTATGTTTTCATAAATTTCTGGGAAATTTTTATTCAAATTATCCAACAAAGTGTTTTATATTATTCCCCCCCCCCACTCTGAAATCAATTACTTTGTACGTACCTAACTGCCCTTGTAAGTTTCGTAAAATATATAACACAATTACTTTTGAATCTTCACAGAGATAGGATTAGGTGAAAGCCAACACTTCGACTGTTCAGAGTGCAAAAAAGTGTATAAAAGAGGCAAAAATGCATATATATATTCGATTGACTCGTAGTTCATTCTAAAAAATAAATAAGCCTTTCCAAACCTTATCTCCTTTTTACTGATTGGACCTAAACGCAATGTGTGGTACATTGTTTGCATGGCCCGATCTTGAAATCGGCTTATTAAATGACAAATTAGCCTTTCTCCACTTTATCTTCTTCTTTTGTTCAAACAAAAATCAAGGATTGTGATTTCATGCATGCAAGGAACAGAATACAGTCTGATTGAACGAACATCTCCTCTAAAAGATTGCAGGAATAATTTGTTTATGTAACAACGACGGTATAACAATGGGGCAGGTACTTGCGGTATTAGTTAAATGCATTTGATGTCTGAAAACAAACTGAAAAAAACTGATCGGAAGGAGCCTATCATACCCTATCCTACCCAATTCTTTATTTTTTAATACTTGTAGCATATAAACTGCACTAATATCGCTCCTATATTTTTAGTTTTAAGAATAGAATAAAATATACACAATATTTCAAACTTTTATCTAGCGGATGAACTTTTAGATCTAGATTATAGAAGAAATATAGAATTTAGTAAAACAAACAACCTGCATGGAGTTGACCAGACTTGGTCAACGGGTCAAGGTCAACGACAGTCAAGTTGACCCATTTGACCCCAGACTCCATTTGACCCGTTAATAGTTGGATATTCCCTATTTTCAAACACGTAAGTAAACAAAGATATGATCAAAAGAATTGCACCGGCTAAGTGACATTATAATAAAAACTGCAATTTGCATCATTTCTCAGTTTATTCTAGCAGTTTTGTTTAGACAGTTAATCCATTTGGCAACTGAGCCATTCATATATATCTGAAATAAAAGAGTTAAATCATCACAAGTAAGCAAAAGAGGTTCAAGCCGACAAAAAAAGCGAGGGACAGAGCACATGCATTAGAAAGATATATAGTCTACCTCAGTGTCAACCCATTTTCTACCTTCTGAAGTGTCAGCAACCCTACCATAAAAATTTACAGGGAGTGTAAACTCAGGTCGTGCCTTCTCCCAGGGGTTGCCGTAGCGAAGCCAATCATCAGGTAGTTCCATCTATCAAACAATTACTCTTAATTACTTTTACTCTCACTCTCAATTACGCTTACACTCAATTACTAAGTAGTATCATTACACTAATCAATATTACAAGAAACTTTAAATAAGTACCTGGCATTTCCATACATGCTTTAAAGCTAAATTGTTTTTTTTTTTTCTGACTATGTTTGAGCCCCAAGTCATATTACTGATTTACGAATTTCTTTTTCTGTTTTCTTTCTTTTACTTTTAGAGTAACAATTTAAGGTTAAAGCTAAATTGTTTTTTGTTTTTTTCTGACTATGTTTGAGCCCCAAGTCATATTACTGATTTACGCATTTCTTTTTCGGTTTTCTTTCTTTTACTTTTAGAGTAACAATTTAAGGTTAAAGCTAAATTGTTTTTTGTTTTTTTCTGACTATTTTTGAGCCCCAAGTCATATTACTGATTTACGCATTTCTTTTTCTGTTTTCTTTCTTTTACTTTTAGAGTAACAATTTAAGGTTAAAGCTAAATTGTTTTTTGTTTTTTTCTGACTATGTTTGAGCCCCAAGTCATATTACTGATTTACGCATTTCTTTTTCTGTTTTCTTTCTTTTACTTTTAGAGTAACAATTTAAGGTTAAAGCTAAATTGTTTTTTGTTTTTTTCTGACTATGTTTGAGCCCCAAGTCATATTACTGATTTACGCATTTCTTTTTCTGTTTTCTTTCTTTTACTTTTAGAGTAACAATTTAAGGTTAAAGCTAAATTGTTTTTTATTTTTTTCTGACTATGTTTGAGCCCCAAGTCATATTACTGATTTACGCATTTCTTTTTCTGTTTTCTTTCTTTTACTTTTAGAGTAACAATTTAAGGTTAAAGCTAAATTGTTTTTTGTTTTTTTCTGACTATGTTTGAGCCCCAAGTCATATTACTGATTTACGCATTTCTTTTTCTGTTTTCTTTCTTTTACTTTTAGAGTAACAATTTAAGGTTAAAGCTAAATTGTTTTTTTGTTTTTTTCTGACTATGTTTGAGCCCCAAGTCATATTACTGATTTACGCATTTCTTTTTCTGTTTTCTTTCTTTTACTTTTAGAGTAACAATTTAAGGTTAAAGCTAAATTGTTTTTTGTTTTTTTCTGACTATGTTTGAGCCCCAAGTCATATTACTGATTTACGCATTTCTTTTTCTGTTTTCTTTCTTTTACTTTTAGAGTAACAATTTAAGGTTAAAGCTAAATTGTTTTTTGTTTTTTTCTGACTATGTTTGAGCCCCAAGTCATATTACTGATTTACGCATTTCTTTTTCTGTTTTCTTTCTTTTACTTTTAGAGTAACAATTTAAGGTTAAAGCTAAATTGTTTTTTGTTTTTTTCTGACTATGTTTGAGCCCCAAGTCATATTACTGATTTACGCATTTCTTTTTCTGTTTTCTTTCTTTTACTTTTAGAGTAATAATTTAAGGTTCAAACATCTCTCAGATTAAGATTTAAATTATATAATGTATGATGCTAAAACCTCCAAGACTCGGCCGGTCAATTAATTCTATATTCAAGAAATCGATGGTCCTTGATTTAAAACTGAGGTCGTTGGATCATTCATCGATAGCAAATACTAATCAAAGCTTTGATTTTCAATAATCCACATAAGAAGACCAGTGTTGAAGATAAAGGGATTTCAAGATAGAAAATAAAATTCTGCAGCAAATTTATCAAAACTTAAGTCAACGAATCTTGGAGGTTTTGCTGTTTTTTGGAGCACCTTTCTACGAAAATAACAGGATCTTATGTTCTTCAAAAATTGCCAGAAACTGCATTCTGCCTTCACCCATATAAGGTGTTTTCAGTGACAATTTAGCATTTTTTTGCAATAAATAAAAAGAGAGGGTAGTTTTCGAGCAGATTCAGAGGGTGCCTTGTCTGTACCCCCCCCCCTGAGTATGTAAAAATGTCGAGTAATTTATTGTTGCAGTAGAGAGGATAATTTTTCAATAAAACGTATAATCATTCAATAATTCAATAAAACGTATGATGAGGTTAAAAGAGCTTAAAGATTTCCCAAGTTAAACACTAAATTGTCACATGAAAATCTTATATAACCGTACAATACGCATACTATAAAATACTCTGATCGAATCTACACCCAAAACTTTCTACTTAGCCCATCTTTTCTTGGTACCTGGGTGTTGATCCATCTGGCAAACCCTTCGGATGTTTTCGTGGTAGTACCATAAAAATTTACAGGAATAGAATACTCAGGGCGTGGTACTTCCCAAGGGTTACCAAATCGTAACCAATCGTCTGGTTCCTCAGCCTGAAGCGTCAAAATAGTTTAACAAAAAGTAGTAAAAAAAACACTTCTGTTCCGAAATATTTTCTTGTAAATTTGATCCAAGGATAAGAAATCAACTACAAAGACAAAATTGCCTTTCCACTATATTCTTTTTTTTATTTATGAGGCTTAGAGGGTCATTTTTTAATAATTTCTGGGATTTTTTTTGGTAATAAAAAATCGTTTTTGAATTTTCTTTTTCTACAATAAATCAAAACACAATTACACAAGCAACAAAGGTTGATTAAACACAAGAATTGTTTGTTAATTCGTAATATGTATAAAACACTAACAACGAAAACCGCACTGTATTTCCACCACACAAAATAAATCCGATCAATTAGTTTTTTTTCAGTTAAAACAGTGACAGATCCTCTTTTTAATGATCTTAGCATTCTAGGAATTTATATTTTTTGTTCTCCAAGGAACAAAAACGGTTGGTTTAATATGAGAATTCTGAAACCTGGATTAAAAAAAAAAAAAACATTGAATAGCATAAGTGACAAGAAATATTCTTTTTCCTTTAATTTGGTATTAAAACAAGAGCCAAGAGCTCATATGGCACTTGTGACGAGGTCGGAAGAGCCAAGAGCTTCTTCCCGCCAAGTTTCATTACGATCTCTCCACTCTAAGCGTTTTCCAAGATTTCCGATTTCCCCCTCCAACTCCCCCCAATGTCACCAAATCTGGTCGGGATTTAAAATAAGAGCTCTGAGATACGAGGTCCTTCTAAATATCGAATTTCATCAAGATCGTATCACCCGTTCGTAAGTTAAAAATAACCTCATTTTTTCTGAATTAACCCCCCCCCCCCGAACTCCCCCGAAGACAGCAAATTTAGTCTGGCTTTATATATCACGTATCTAGGACTTGTGCTTATTCTTCCCATTAAGTGTCATCACGATCTCTCCACTCTAAGTGCTTTCCAAGATTTCCGGTTTCCTCCTCCAACTCCCCCCAATGTCACCGAATCCAGTCAGGATTTAAAACAAGAGCTCTGAGATACAAAGTCCTTCTAAGTATCAATTTTCATTAAGATCCAATCACCCGTTCGTAAGTTAAACATACCTCATTTTTTAATTTTTCCGAATTACCGAATTAGATTCCCCCACCAACTCCCCCAAAGAGAGCAAATCCGGTCCGGTTATGTTAATCACGTATTTAGGACTTGTGCTTAATCTTCCTACCAAGTTTCATCCCGATCTCTTTACTCTAAGCGTTTTCCAAGCTTCCGATTCCCCCCCCACCCAACTCCCCCCAATAACACTGGATCCGGTCGGAATTCAAAACAAGAGGTCTGAGTTACGAGGTCATTCTAAATATCAAATTTCATTAAGATCCGATCACTCGTTCGTAAGTTAAAATACCTTATTTTTTTGAATTTTTCCGAATTAACCCCCCTCCCCCCAACTACTCCAAAAAGAGAGGATCCTTTCTGCTTATGTCAATCACGTATCTAGGACTTGTGCTTATTTTTCCTTATTTTTCCCAGCAAGTTTCATCCCGATCTCTCCACTCTAAGCGTTTTCCAAGATTTCAGGTTTCCCCCTCCAACTCCCCCCACTGTCACCAGATTTTGTGGTGATTTAAAATGAGAGCTCTGAGACACAATGTCCTTCTAAGTATAAAATTTAATTAAGATCCGATAACCTGTTCGTAAGTTAAAAATACCTAATTTTTCTATTTTTTCCGAATTAACCAGCCACCCACTCCCCCCCCAGATGGTCGAATCGGGGAAACGACTATTTTTAATTTAATCTTGTCTGGTCCCTGATACGCCTGCCAAATTTCATCATCCTAGCTTATCTAGAAGTGCCCTAACTAGCCAAACCGGGACAGACAGACCGACAGACCGCCAGAATTTACGATCGCTAAATACCAAGTGCCATAAAAACAACTAACATACAGCGTTGTCGGGATTATCCGTAACTTACCTCAGTAGAACCACAAAATTGATACACTGTACATCATTTTTTTTTAATATAAAACAAAAAACAATTCCACTAACACTAAATTAGAACATTATAACCCAACATCGACAAGTATACTTTTTTACAGAAATAAAACCGATAATTATACTTTCTGATGGATACTGTTCAGGTGTTAATTAGGGGCACTGATTATGGGAAGGAGAGGAAGGGATTCTAGTTCTATAGCCATCCTTGAATTACAAAAATACATTTTGTTATTTTCATCAAAAGATTTCACGAAAGATTGCCCCCCCCCCCCACACTTCAAAAATACACTTTTAATGTCTCCATTAAAAATAATTGAAAATATCCTCCCTCCCCCTACATTTTCTGGAAATGACATTATATTTTCTAGGATTGTTTAATTTTAGTGTCAGTGAAAAAAGTAAGGTGGATTTCGACCTCCCATTTTATATGTCATTCCTTGATTTTTTTTTTTTTTTTTTTTTTTAGGTTTTGAATTACCCATATTATCTTACGCTTGATTAAGTCCGTTAAGCAATTAAATGAGCCTTTTTTGATTAATATTGTAGTATATTATATTTTCTTAGATGTACATTATGCAAAATTTAGTATACGTTCTTATATAGTATAGAATACACAAGTATTTATGAAGCATAGTATACACATGATACATAATATATTAGCATTGTATGTTCAAAAGAGTAGCCACTGAAATCTCGTGCAAGATTGTATGAGGCCCTTCGATTATTCAAAAATAGCATCGAAGAATTTCGTCTTGTGAATCAGTCAAGGTATAGTGAACTGTCTTCTAGCATTCGAAATGAAAAAGCTTGCTTCGGAATGCTTTCTCAGAGTTTACTGAATATCAGCACCCAAAGAAGATTGAAAATACAAAAAAAACGAAATTTTAAGGCGAATATCCATCGGAAAATCCTTGCACGGAAGAATGATTTATTTTCGGGGGAGAGAGGACAACATAAAAACGCAAAAATAGTTATATTATATGGGAAATACAAGAACCTTTAGGGGGAATCATAGAAATCTCGATATTCGAGGAAGGGGACAATACAATAAAGCCTCCTTCATCTTTCGACGTACCTGATTTTATCCCAAGCATCATCAGTAAAACTTGAAGTAGGCAGCTCCTCCCAATATAACTTTCCATCAATGGTATATGTGTCCACCTTTTTGTGTTGTTCTCGCCAATATTCCGATTTTTTTCAGTTGAGAGGCATATAATAATTCTTGATTAGGGTCTATACAGGGATTACAAACCAAAATTTCCTAATTTCGATTAGCTCCCTATTTCTTTGGAATTTCTTGAGAAACTATCCGGATTTTTGAGTCTTTGTATGTGATCGCCGCGATAAAAAAAAATGATAATAAAAGAAAATAATAAAAAAAAATAAATCGACCCACTTCTTTCCTATGTTTAACAAAGGAATGAGGATCAGAAACTTGGCTAGTGTCCGTAACACCTAGCCAATAGGCTACAATGTGTAGTTGAAGCCAATGTTTCTCCAAAGTGTTTTTCCAATCGAAGTCTAGTTTCCGCAAGGCCACAGTCCGGTTTCCAACCGTCCCAAAAGAGCTTACCCAGTTTTATCTAACTCATAGGGGATCCAGTTGGAAATTTCAGTAAAATGTTTTTTTGGAAAGGGACTTTTTGTAGGGGGGGGGGAGACAAAATATTTTTTGGGGAGGCAAAAGAATACCTACTACAGTATTTTTTTTTAATGCTAGTCGTCCGACAGCCTCTTTGGCTAGTATGATTTATGAAGCAAAACCTATCAACACGGAGGACGTATAGCCTCTGCTCGATGTCCGTACAGATCCATGTCAACAAATCCACGTCATCAGTCTTCCTTTCATAAGCAAAATTAAACTTTTTAAAATTTGCTGGGACTACTGAACGGAATAATTTTCAAGAAAAACGCTTTGCCCAAAATTTTAAACAAAAATTCACGCAAAAGGTATTTTTAAAAACAACTTCTACTTCACGACAACTTCAGTTTAAAGTTAATTTAAACAAGCAACAAACAATACCTGTTCTCCGTTACGTATTTTTTGAGCGAAAATACCATATTCGTAGCGGAGACCATAGCCATAAGCAGCTAATCCAATCGTAGCCATACTATCTAAAAAGCAGGCGGCTAAACGACCAAGACCACCATTTCCAAGGCCAGCATCTTCTTCCTGGTCTTCTAATTCTTCTATGTCCAAACCAAGCTAAAAGGAGAGACAAAACTGTATATAAATCTGTACACATATCCGTTTATTTCTGATTCCTTTTCCCCTTGCTAGATTCTAATTTATACATAAGTAAAAGGAGAGAAAGGAAATTGATCCAAAATACACTTTCAAAAAAATGTGGCCTAAAAACTTACCTTTTCACTGTTTTCGTCCAGCCCAAAGGTAAAACCTCTTTTAATACCCTTTTCCTTAGAGTTTAGACCTATTTGCGCCTATGTTTAAGTAAAAAAAGAGACCACAATGCCTTTCACATTTACATAACTTTCCATATAACTTCTTGTTTTTTCTGTTTCCTGATTCTGTCCTGTTTCTTTCTTCATTTACAAACAACAAAGGAAAGCAAATATGCGTTGAAGTTGCATTATCACAAAATAAAGATAATTTATGAAATACTATGTTTAACTTTAACCAACTTTTAGAAATGAGACCAATCGTTTTTTGCTTGTTTTTCTTTTTTACACAAAGGTGGATAGAAGTTGATAGATTCCTCAAAAAGTCTCGCTTCATTCTGAAATTGGCAAAAAGTGCTATAATATACCTTGAATGTAGAAAACCCTATACCAAATTCTCAATTACCAAAGATTTGTGTACTGCGGAGGTTGCCCACTCCCTAACATGTGATGTATATTTCAAAAGTGGTCTTTTCAACCGCATATATCCATTATAACCCGTGGGTAGGACCACTTGTACCTAGACACTTTACAACATGCGTGGCACAATAAATTTGTCAACCTCTGTGTTGTAATGCGATTGGGAAAACTGCTAAAATAAAGTGATACCTGTACACAAGAGGGGAGGGATTTTTAATCCCTGAGGTAGGTCGAAAATACACTCCTATAGAAAAAAAAGAAATAATGAGTAATATCAATAACTTCTATAAGTAGCTCAGTCACGATTTAACTGAGGTGAAGGGGAAATAAGATTATATTCAATTTAGGATAGTCAACTTCTAACTAAATTAAATAAAAAAAAACAAGTTTTTTTAAATGAAAGTAAGGAGAAACATTAAAACTTAAAACGAACAGAAATTACTCCGTATATGAAAGGGGCTTTTCCTCCTCAACGCCTCGCTCTTTACGCTAAAGTTTGACTCTTTCTCTTAACTCTATTTTTAAAACAGTAAGAAACAGTTCGTGGTAACGAACTGTTTGAAAGTAAACAAGCTACTGCAGTTATTGCAAATAATAAAATAATACCAATTTTAGATAATTGGGTTCTATAGGGAATAATTATATTTTAATTAACTCTGCTATTAGCCTACATATACTTCGTCTTTTTTTTATATCAGTGACCAATTTTATATACTTCACACATTCGCCTTCAACTAAAAAGTCCTTAGTGCTGTCTAACTTGTCCGGAACTGTCTATTTTGCTTTTGCGACTAGAACCTGTCTGCCTTGCTGGGTCGTTTATTTAGGGAAAAAATAACAGATAAAAACGCACCGTTATTTACCATGTCTCCACATGAGCGTCGACTATGACTGGAGGGCTAGAGTCATTGTTAAATATGTTCGAGTTTTGTAATTAATGAAATCTGAGAAATTCGTATTGTCTCTTTTTGCTAGTTGGTGTATCTGAATTAATTTTTTTCAGCTGAATATGACAAAACAACATATCGCAAAGAAGAGAGAAACGAGGACAATAATAGCCACAGTAAAACAGAAGAATAAATTATGTAGTGAAAAATAGAAAACCATTAGCCAGTAAAAAACAGAAGAAATACTATGCAAATATTTTGGTTGAGACCCTGCTCAACAGTCCTCAATGCAGAACAATTAAAAAAAAAATGCAGATAAAAACCAAACCTCAAAATTAACACTGAAACTAAAAGAAGGACTTCACTGGCTGTTATTGTCCTCGTTTCTCTGTTCCTTGCGATTTTTTGTTCTGTCATGATTAGCCAGAATGGTCTCAGAAATGATTTACTGCTGAATATGGGTCCTAAAAGTAGTCCCAAAATATCCAGATTTAAATATTGTTTTCACTGTAAAACATTCTCCTTTTTTGCAGTTTTCCCTCTATAAGTAAAGCAATGCATATTTAGTTTTTCCCCTTTGAAGAAGGCCCAGAATATCTAGATTTTATTTTTGCTTCCACTGTTCAAAATAAAATGTTCTCTTTTTTTCAAAATTTGTCCCTCTAAGTTATTCACAAAGTATCCAGTTCGTGCTAGCATTAGATCTGTTCAGGATTTGTCCATCTTCTTTAATAATTATGAAATTGCATAGTACAAAACCAGTAAATTGCACTTTTTTGTTACTGGATTAAACCAAAGCTAATCAAAACCAAGTACTTAAACAGGAAATTTCGATTTCATTGAAAAAAGGAAGTAACCACAGAGTGGGCAGTTAAAAATGAAATTCAAAGAAATCGTATACCAGACAAACTTTGACTTTCATATAATTTTTTTAATAGGTTTTTAACAATCCCGATTGTTGCCCTTCAAAAGTTGGACCAAAACCATAAGAATGAAAGTTACTGTTTGGTAAAAGGCTAAGCATAGTGCTTCGTTGTCAATAAATTATCAATTATAGCGCACCTATCATACAATTACCGCTTTACCCAAGGAATTGGAGAACCTTCAAACGATCGAAAAAGGTCAGTCAGGTAAAGTAGTGAGTTCACTACTACTAGTGAGCTCACTAGTAGTGAGCAGCTTGAGCTCACTAGCAAATTTTCCGTAACTTGAAGAGGGATACAAACCCCGACGGCATTGACCAAGCTCCTGAAACTGTAGCATGAGTTAACTGTACTAAAAACTCTTAAATGTAATGTTTATTTCCAGGTTGCTTGAAAAGGATGAATTTCGCTGTAAGTACTTTCGCAAAAAAGGCTCTTATCAGGGCCAGGGGGGGTGCCTTTTTTTAAATCATTAAAATTATGTTCGGTTAAGGACTTAACCATGCGTTTTACATTTTCTTTTAGCATAGTTTTATGATTAGCCTGTAACTGGTTTCGTAAAATCAACCGGTATTAAATTAAAACGAGATTAATGCAATACTTGGCAAGACAACAAGAACTATATCTCTCTTATGAGCCAAAATTTTACAATTCTACGGTCTTATACAAATGGGTTCAAAATTCCGATTGAAAATTACAAGAACGACCTTGCCACTTAATGTGCAAATAATATGAGATGTTAATAAAATAGAAAGGGTGGTGGATTACAAGACACTTTCGAGCACACCAAGAGGGAGTAGGAAAGGTGGCACGTGAGAAAGGTTGAGTATAAGTACCAGTGCCCTCCCTCCCCCACAACGTAGCTGAGTCCCCCATTCGATAAAGAGATTGGATACTGTTGGTAGCTCCATCACAGTACGTTAGTTTTCGTCAATTAAAGTCTGTTATAAATGTCCTAAAAGTACCACGAACATTAAAATAGATAAGTAAACTCTGCCCCTCCCTCCCCCGCCGAGCCCATTTTAGGTTTTTTCATACCTGAAAACCAAAGTAAAACAGTTCAAAATAGGGATGAAACCTTTTTATTGACAGTGAATAGATATAAAATTATTTAACTGGATATTTCGAACACATATACAGCGTTCATCATCAGCAGTAAAACTCAAGCATCAGCAGTAATGAACGCTGTATATGTGTTCGAAATATCCAGTTAAATAATTTTATATCTATTCACTGTCAATAAGACGGTTTCATCCCTATTTTGAACTGTTTTACTTTCGTCATGGAAAGGCGGTGTGGTCTTCGAAGTTATCTACCTGGAAACCACGATTCTTGAAGATTTTTTTTTAAGATTATGAAATTTTTGGCGCATTATCATATTTTCGTCGATGTTGTCATGTTGAAATGTAAAAATAAACAAGCCATACGAATAAGCTATATTTGATAAATTTTGTGTCCGTCAAAGGTCAAACATTAAGAATCTGCTTGTTCCAAAAGACAACTAAATATTTAAAGAAAAACTGCAACTTATTAGGCTGTTAGGTGCAATTTGTTTTTAAATTATTATTTGGTGAATTTCCACCCACATTTCTTTTTTTTCAAATTCGGCACCCGCTATTCCAAAGGCTCTTTTCTTTGGTACTTTAAATTTTCGTCTTTACCAATGGAAGTAGAAGTAGTTTAAATTGAAAAAGGTTCTTGGGAAAGGTTGTCCCCAACTTGCACTTCAAAGAAGAAATGTAAAAATTTTACCGCTTTAAGTAACATAGCGCCGTAGGCAAGCCAAGTTTTTTCTAGACGGTGCGGCGTCAATAATTTTGCTTACATTTGACACAAATTTATTATCCTTTCTATACTATGGGATAGAAAGAGGGAGCAACGGCAGATAGGCCGTTGCTCCCTCTCTCCCCTTTGTTATTCGTACACCTGTGAAAAAGGTAAATATTGTTACTTTCAAGAATGTCAAACTGAAAAACGCTCTGCAATAGAAACAGCAATAAATCCGACAGATTTATCTATTCGATTACACTATCAAGTTGTTTTCTGTAGCAACTCCTATATCGATCGTCAATGCGTGTGCTGCGCAAATCGCGCAATGCCGGTCGTTACTTTCTGAGTTAGTACTTTTACCATGTGACAATATTTTTTGCTGATGAGTTTTTTTTTAAGTGAAGTGATATCGCCGGTAGGAATTAAAAATCAAGCTGTTTGAGTTTCTCATTATTAGCTTCATTTTTTTTTTTTTTTTTTTTTTTTGAGACAGTACACTGAAATGGAACCTATAGGTAAACTAGATAATCACATTCTCAGCCTTGGGATGAGTAGAGGATTTTTGTTTGGGGGGCATTTTTTTCGGGGGGTTAAAAAAACTTTAAAAAATGCAACAACATTTATTTATATGCATTATGCACTTTTGTTACGGTTTTTCCAGTCGGAAAAAAATTTCAGCAGGGGTGGGAAGTATTCATAATCCAGTAACACCCTCGCATAAAGTTTGGGGTGGAAGAGTTAAAAACTAAGAAAAAATATGTTTCTAAGCCAATACTTTGCCTGGGCACCCTTCAGGTCAACTTTGGTCTGAGGGATATCCCCCCTAGTGTTGAGCGATATCTAGTTTTCCCAAAAACGTTATATCAACGTTTTCATTTTCGATATTAGATATGCCGAAACTGATATTCCGGGAGTATTTTCTAATATAGTCTTGTCTCTGACGAAGCTTTGTGTGGAGTTTAGCAATTTATTTTTAGTTATTTCAGTCAGGATACAACCAGATAACTTTTTGACAAAACCAAAAACTAAATGAAGTTGAGAACAAAAAATGGTGAAAAACAGTTGTCTTTTTTGCTATTCAGAAACAGCAGCAAATAAATGCTTCTGCCAGAGTCCTTCCCACCTCCCAATGATCCCCTGACTAGCCAGGGGAAAACTCTCTTAGAAGGAACAGAAGTAGCAGACTTTACGTGTACACAGGGGACCAGAGGGTAACATTTTCAGAATCCATGCTTAAAATAACGCAAAACAGGCAAATAGTACGAAATTTTAAGAATATGTGGTGAAAGTTGAAAACTTTAAGGTTCCTTGAGAGAATGGATTCGTGTACGTGCCTGAAACAGACACATTTTATCAAACACATCGATATCGAATATCACCCGAATCTATCTGTCTCTCTTCCCATTTCTCACGTTTCGGGCAATCAGCATGAACAATTTTTTTTATACTCAGTCAAAACATTATTGTATCTTAGTTAAAATTAATGCCTACGGCAAGAAACAGAAGAAAACACAAAGACATCGGCACCTTGACCAGAGACCTAATGTCGATACACTTCTAGACACTAAAAAACCCTTTAGGTAAAGTTACCAAACATGAACACAGATACATGATTCCAATGAAAAGAATCGATTTGGAATAAATATTCATTACCTGATACATGGCTTCATCACAAGCTGTCTGTATGCCTAGGTTAATCATTGTATTTGTAAGGCTGCGCCCCATGTAGAACTCCAACGAAAGGTAGTAAACACGCTGAAAAAAAAACATATCAATTAATAGCATATAGGCTAATATAAACAGTGATTTTTCCTCTAAAACTAATAGTAATGACGAAGAGTTCATCAGAACTTCATAGAATAGTCTTTTTTTTTCAAATGAGCAGACACAAAACAGTAGAAAGAAGCAGATAAATGTAAAGGCAGGTACATACAAAAGAAACATGCGTCAAAGACTGACCTTGAGAGTGAAGGGCAAAATGTGAAAATATGCTTGAACCAGGCAAACTTTAAATAGCAAATAGGTTATGCGAAATAGTGAGAAATATCGTAAAATTTCCAAAGATTTAGCGGAAAGTGTATAAAAAAGGCTCAAAGCCTACAAAAAAGTAATGATGAATTTGGCTCGCGAAGGGAAAACTAAAACTCTAGGTAATGTAGAGTAACCCAGAATAATAAAAAAGAAGTTTAATACAGAAAAAAAAAAACAATACAAAACTCGCATTAAAGTAATATATCTTACTAAGCATAGAATACATCAAGTAATTCCTTTCAAGGGCACCCACGGGAAGCCTTGCCCTCACTCAATCAAAAGATATAGACCAGATATATCAAAATTATATAATTTTCGGGAAAATATACGACTTTTCGAGAAAAAATTCAAACATCCACCCCCTAAAAATACTGCTTCAGGTTCATCCCCCTAAAAAAAAACAGCGGGTACCCTCCAGCTTGACTATGCTGGGTTTTAAAATGTATAGACACAAGGGACAAAAGAACTCCAGGGGTAATGTAGACATGCACTGTCTTTCGAATGTGTACAGGACTTTCAGGGAATTTCGACCAACTTTCGAAGACAATTTTTTATACCACTAAATATGCATCCTGCTTTGGCCATTATACCAATGTCAACCTTATGGTTGGTAGTCCTGCTGAGTTATTAAATTAAAAAAACATGTTTTTTTAACTGCAAGTAAGGAGCGACATTAAAAGTTAAAATCGAACAGAAATTATTCCGTATATGAAAGAGTTCTCCCCTCCACAATGGCCCGCTCTTTACGCTAAAGTTTGACTCTTTGTGACAACTCTACTTTTTAAAACAATGAAACAAACTTTAGAGTAAAGAGCGAGGCTTTGCGAAGGGGAGAGCCCCTTTCGTATACAGAATAATCCCTGTTCGTTTTAAGTTTTAATGTCCTTCCTTACTTGCAATCAAAAAAACATGTTGTTTTTTTTAATTTAATTTCTGAACATTTTTGAATTAATGCATGTTTTGATTTTGGCTCACCGCACATGAAAAATTAAAACGAAATTTGCATAATAATTTTTTTTTTCGCTAAATGGCTTTCTCATATTTTGATCAGACAATTTTGATAAAAAAAAGGGTGGGGAGGAGGCCTAGTTGCCCTCCAATTTTTGAATACTTAAAAAGGCAACTAGATTTGTTTTTTGTGCGAACGTTTTTGTTAGTTATAAACATACGTACCTTACAAATTAACTTACGTAGCGAACTTCTACATTTGTATATTTTTATTATGTATATGGAGGGGTTTTCCCCCTCCTTAATACCTCGCTTTTTACAATAAAGCTTGAATTTTATCCCAAATCTTTAAGAATGATCCCTGAATCACAAAGCCCGTAGAATAAATAGTTGAAATTACTAAAAATACTTTATCGTAAAGAGCAAAGTATTGTGGAGGAGACGAACCCCCTTATATACGTAATATTTTATGTTCGTTTTAAATTTTAATGCTAATCATTACTTCCAGGTGAAAAAGAAAATATTCTCTACCCTCATGATAAATTCCTCCATGGAAAGATCCTCCCACGTAACCTTCGACCCACCCCAACCCCAACGCGAAAAAGTCCCCCTGAAAACGTCATAATATATCGCCTGAAACGTCATAACGCCTGGAAGTGTCATAATAATATGACACTTCATAATAACCATTACTATATGTAAACAATGATCAAAGTTTGTAACTTGCAGCCCCTCCCCCAGGGACTGTGGGGGATTAAGTCGTCCCAAAAGACATAGTTATTAGGTTTTCGACTAAGCTGAACAGAACAGCTATCTAAAAATTTTGATCCGGTGACCTTGGGAAAATAATTAGCGTGGGAGGGGCCTAGTCGGCCTCCAATTTTTATTCACTTAAAAAGGGCACTAGAACATAATTTCCGTTAGAATGAGCCCTCTTGCGACATTCTAGGACCATTGGGTCGATACGATCACCCCTGGGAAAAAAACAAGTAAACACGCATCCGTAATCTGTCTTCCAGCCAAAAATACAAAATTCCAATTTTTGTAGATAGGAGCTTGAAATGAATATGGCTGTGGGCCAAAAGAGAAAAGATTAACGGTCGGATATAAAATCTTTGCTTCAAGTTTACAATTTTATTTGTTTACTTCTGATTCTTTAGAATTCATTGATTCTTTTGCGTTTTAAAACTTTTAGACAACTGTACAATATAAGTTGAAGTGAAATTGGGAGGGATGAATAATTTGCCAGACCCCGAGGGTGGTCAGGGCCAATTTGTGCCAATTAACCCTTATTATAATGGAAAGCCAGGGATGTTGAATTGGGCTCAGCCTTATCGGCTGAGTCCTGGGCAGTATGGACATCCACTAGATTGGTATAACCCGTATCAGGGTCAATCTTCCTATAGCCATGGCTATGCTAGAGCACCATCAAATTATGTCAATGCTCAACAAAACTCAGTGATCCAACAAGAAAAAGTAAACAACACCCATGTTACAATGTGCCTATAGCTAATAGATTTACTCTATTAAGTACAGAGCAATTCCCAGCACTGCCATGTGAAAGTGATGATGAGATTAGGGCAGTTGGAAACCCATATGATGTGGAAGGAGTCAAGAGACAAACAGAAATGCCAAGGCTTGGTCAAATCTTGAATTTTGGCCGTAAAAGAAGAGATGTGTCACCAGATAGTAATAAATCCTATATTCTTGAGACAAAAAGACAGAATATTGATAAACTACCCAAACAAGTTTATAAAAGTTAATATTATTCAAATAAACAATAACTGTTCAATTATTCAAATAAACATTCATCAGATAAATGTCCTTTGAAAAGTGAAATTTCACCAAATAGACCAAGGGCTTATTCTTGTGCCAATTGTAGAGGAAATCATGCTTCTACTTCGTTTGCTTGCCCAGTGAGGAAACAAAATCGTGAAATACTTCAAGTGGCAGAATGTTATCAAATGGGTTAAAGGATGGCTCAAGTAACTCTTAAGAGCTATGCAGATGCAGCTAATAGGACAAATTTGAAAAAACTAGCACCAAACAACTTTACTTCAGCCAACAGTGTTGAACAAATAAGAAAGGTTACAAAACAAGAAACTGCAGAAAAAATGGGAATAGGTTTACTCTGTAAAGCCAAATTGTTGGAAATGAGCAAGATATCACTACCTGATCGAATTGAAAGACTTTGCAGATTTATAGAAAAATTAGAGTTAGGGTGTCTCAATCAGCAAAAGACTGCCAGTGTTTGTAATATGAATGGAATAATTGAAAATGCTCAAAATGAACCTTAAAATTTTATCATGGAATGCCCAGTCAGTAATGAAAGAGAAAAAAGACATTATTTTAGAATATTGTCAGGAGAATGAAATTGATGTAATCAAACAGTTCGTGGGAACGAACTGTAGTAAGGAGCGACCCGGCTCAATAGTAACCGAAACTCTAAAAAATGGAATTTTGATGCCAATAGTTACATCAAAAGAATCGCATTTTAATGCTGATTTTAAATATACAAGATTCATCAAGATCAGTTATACATATCAGTTACGAGCCTGAGAAAATTTGCCTCATTTTAGAAAATAGGGGGAAATACCCCCTAAAAGTCATCAGAGAACCTTATTGTAGAAGTTTCAAGCTCCTATCTACAAAAATGTGGCATTTTGCATTTTTTGCCAGAAGACAGATCACGGATGCGTGTTTATTTGTTTGTTGTTTTTTTCCAGGGGTGATCGTATCGACTGAGTGTTCCTAGAATCTTGTGAGAGGGCTCATTCTAACGGAAATTAAAAGTTATAGTGCCCTTTTAAAGTGACCAAAAAAATTGGAGGGCACCTAGGCCCTCTCCCACGCTCATTTTTTCCCCAAAGTCACCAGATCAAAATTCTGACGATAGCCATTTTATTCACCATAGTCGAAAAACCTAATAACTATGTCTTTAGGGACAACTTACTCCCCCGCAGTCTCCGTGGGAGGGGCTGCAAGTTGAAAACTTTGACCTATGTTTACATATAGTAATGTTACTGGGAAGTGTACAGACGTTTTCAGGGGGATGTCTTTGATTTAGGGGGGAAGATTTGAAGGGGGGTTACATGGGAGGATATTTCCACGGAGAGACTTCTCATGGGGGAGAATGATATAGAAGTTCGTTACGTAAGTTAATTCGTAAGTTACGCATGTTTTTTACCAATGAAAACGTTTGTAAAAAAATAAAGCAAAATTTTCTAGCTTTATTTGAAAAAACAATGAAAAAAAAATATGAAAAGTTTTTTCTACTGAAAGTAAGGAGCAGTATTAAAACTTAAAACGAACAAAAATTATTACGCATATGAGGGGTTTACCTCCTCGTTATACCTCACTCTTTACGCTAAAGTATTTTTAGTAATTTCAACTATTTATTCTACGGCCTTTGTGATTCAGAGGTCATTCTTAAGGAATTGCGACACAATCTAAGCTTTAGTGTAAAGAGCGAGGTATCGACGAGGGTTTAACCCCCTCATATAAGCAATAAAAACATACGAATATAGAAGTTCGTTCCGTAAGTTAATTCGTAAGTTACGTATATTTTTTACCAATGAAAACGTTTGTAAAAAATTAAAAGTTCTAGCTGCTTTTTAAGTAATCAAAAACTTGGGAGGGCAACTAGGCCTCCTTCTTCGCTTTTTTTCTCTAAATCTTCCGATTAATTGCAATTAACTAATATGCAAATTTTGTTATAATTATTTATGTGCAGAGAGCCAAGATCAAAACATGCATTAATTCAAAAACGTCCAGAAATTAAATAAAAAAAAACAGTTTTTGTAACAGAAAGTAGGGAGCGACATTAAAACTTAAAACGACCAGAAATTAATCCGTATATGAAAGGGGCTTTTCCTCCTCAATGCCCCGCTCTTTACGCTAAAGTTTCTTACTGTTTTAAAAAGTAGAGTTAAGAGAAAGGGTCAAACTTAAGCGTAAAGAGCCTGGCGCTGAGGAGGAAAAGCGTTGAGGGCGTTGAAATGAAGAATGTGAAGAAGCAAAGAAGGACTCTGTGAAAAATGGAAGAATTTATGACATAGCAATAACTTTGGAAAATCTGATCAATGTTAAACGATCCTATGCAAGGTTTAAGAGAACAGTGTCCATAGCAAAAAAGAGCAGTATTAGAGAGTTTCTTGAAAATCTAAATCTCAGAAAACCATCAGCTAAAGTTTGCAGGATAAACTTTAGCTGATGGTTTTCTGAAATTGAATTGTTTTCAATTGATTTTTCAATTGATTTTTCAATTGATTTTCCAATGGTTTTCAATTGATTTTCAATTGAAATTACGCAGGATGCAAAACAAGCAGCCAAACAAAACAAGCAACCCACTAGTCTAGTTTATGAAAATGTAACTCTGGTAAGTGATATGGACAAAGCTAATGCAAGTGTCAAATTTATAAAAAAAAAACAATTGGAAAGGAGGATCCAGATAAAGAAGCAGTATCAAGAATGGCAGCAAAAGTGGAACGATTGACTAATAAAATCCAACAGGATCCATACAATCAGCCTTTCTCCTCAGTGGAAATAGAGTACATCATCAGGAATTTACCAAATACAGCCCATGGTGCAGATATGGTGTATACCCAACTAGTTAAAAAATTACCACAAGAATGGGTGGAAGTGCTGTTGGAAATAATAAATATTGCCTGGAAGAGTGGATGTTTCCCAAAATGTGGAAGGCGGGACTAGCAGTGATGATTCATAAACTAGGTAAAGACACTTCAAAGATCAAAAATCATAGATTTATTACTTTATTACCTGTGTTAGGCAAAGTTTATGAAAGACTTGTAAAGAAAAGGTTAACTGGGAAGTGGAAAAAAGAAAAATACTTAAAGATGTGCAGTGTGGGTTTAGGAGAAATAAGAGTACTACAGACAACCTGGTTTGTTTCCAAAGATTTGCTGCCTATACTTTACAAAATGGGTTGTAATGATAGCTGTCTTCCTATATGTTGATGGTGCATTTGATAATTTGCTACACAGACAGATATTACTAGGACTAATTGAGGCGGGGATCCGTAAAAGAATGCTAATGTTTATGAAAAATTATCTAGAAGATCGTGAAGTGCATGTTAGGGTGGGAAACACTATCTCCAGCCATTTCACCAAAAGGAAAAGAGGAGTCCCTCAGGGATCAGCTTTGGGTCCAGATTATTATAATTTGGGTGAACACAACATACCTTTAGATGATGGTGATTCTAGTGCAGGAATTTTTGCAGATGACAATAACCTGTGGGCAGTTGGAAGAACAATTGAAGATATTATGCCAGTAATAAAATCCGTTCTTGGACAGCTTGAAATTTGGGCAAGTGACGTTTATTTAAGCTTTTTGGCTCACAAAACAAAAGCTATGCTTATCACAAGAAAGAAATCTATAGAAGTACCATCTTTAATCCTAAATAGAATGTCCATCGAATTTGTGGACCAAATAAAGTTTCTGGGATGCATAATAGAAAAACGTTTGAATTGGGATTTACACACTAAAAGCATTAAAGCAGCCTGCGTTAGGAGAATCAGCATAATGAAGACATTAGCAGCCATCACACGGGGAAGTAAAGCTGACTTTCTAATTAAGTTTTACAGAACATATATCAGGTCAAAGTTAGAATATGCAGCAGTTGTATATCACCCTGCAAATCAATCATCCCTTAAAAAGCTAGACGTTATACAAAATACAGCATTGAGGATTGCATTTGGAGCTAGGAAAACGACTCCAGTTTCATTCATATTGTCAGAAAATGGCCTGGAAGACCTCGAAACTAGAAGGAACACTGTTACATTAAAATATTTAGCAAAAGTATGGGGGTTAGATGAAACAAATCCAGTGAAATCAAGGATTTTAAAACGAGGTCTGCATGCAACTGCAAACAAATACAGAAAGCAGAACCAATTAAACTTCCTTGAAAGGTCCATTCAAATATGTGATCAATTTGACCTACAACTAAAGATCACAGAAATGTTACGTGTTCCAGACATGGAGTTACCTTCACCATGGGAGTGTTGGTTGCAAAATAAAATGCTCAATGATCATGGAGAAAAAAGGAAATTTAGACTTCGCCATTAGCTTCAAGTTGCTGATTGACAAAGCATTTAGGGATTTCCTTGATATTTATACAGATAGATCCAAAGTAGATGACTATAGTCCAGTTGTCCAGTTGAAGCTGCATTTGTTATACCAAAAAAGAAAATTACAGCACAGTATAAGTTACCCTAACAAACGTCGATCTTTCAAGCTGAAGTTATCAAACAGTTCGTGGTAACGAACTGTAGTAAGGAGCGACCCGGCTCAATAGTAACCAAAACTCTAAAAAATGGAATTTTGATACCAATAGCTACATCAAAAGAATCGCATTTTAATGCTGGTTTTAAATAATAATAATAATAATAATAAATATATTGGAAAAACCCGTCACAATTGAACAAAAGACGGATAAAAAACAAAAGAGAAGAAAACGCACATACAAAACACAACGAAACTTCTTGAAATGAAAATAATCACGAAGGAACTATAATACAACTATGTAAGAATGGCGGTCCACTGGTGGTTACTCGCTTCTACTCTATCACGGTACTTTTCAAGACACGCTTCCACCGCAGTAAATGGGTCAGGTACTGAATACCGCCTCGTTAGGTAAGAATTACTTGTTCTTAATGGCATCTCAAGTAGGAACTTGAGGTACCTGAAGAATATTCTTCTTATAGTTACTTTATTCGAATTTGTAAGTAACTTCCAGAACGGCGAAACGTAAAGAACATGGGGTAAGGCAACAGCAACAAATATTTGTGCACGCAGCGACCTATTTAGATTACGCTTGGAGGAAACCGAAGCTCCATAAGCTGACCTGATCTTCTTCTCGATGTGCTTTACAAGCAGTGCTCGTGTATGCTGAAGAGTTTCACCGATCGGCAGACCCAGGTATACAATTGACTTAGAGGGCATGACCACCTGTGACCCTAGTTGGATTTCGGGTTGAGAGGCATTCCAGTTAAATAACAGTACTTCACATTTTGTCACATTAAAACTCAACCCAATTTCATCATACTCCATCTCCAAAATTTTAAAGTTAGATTCCAAAGAAGACAAAATTCTTGAAAAGTTTAGAAGGTCATCTGCAAACCCAACTAGGGACACGTCAATGCCTTTAAAAATACAGCAAGGGGCCACTTTTGACTGGGCCGTCGATATGCTGTTGTTGAACAGATCAGGTGATGATACGGCTCCCTGTTTTATACCTTTCTTCACCACAGCAAACCTACGACTTAATTTACCTGACAGTTTAATACGGACCTTGAGCCTACTATACATGTCGTTCAAGGGTTTGACAATAGCACGGTCAACTCCGGACTTTCTCAGCTCAACCATATTCTGAGAATGGATACCCGAATCAAAAGCCCGCCGTACATCATATTCACCTATAGCTAGGCTTTCTTTCGAAATGTGGGCATCCAGTAGAACATTTGCAGCTACATGCAAGGCATGGGCACATCCTAAGCCAGCTTGGAATCCAAACTGGTGGGGAGGCACTTTACAACTAGCTTTAATGTCCGAAATTATGAGCTTTTCAAATAGCTTGCAAAACACAGATGATACAGTAATGGGTCTGTATGACGATGGTTCATGAGCAGGTTTACCCTTTTTCAAAACTGGAGTGATCACACCTAAACAGAAAATGTCCGGTACAATACCATGTGTTAGTATAATTTGGTAAGCTATTGCTAAATGCTCCGATAGAACTGGACCACCATTCAGTAGGTGTAGAGCACAGATTTGGTCGGCACCGGCGGATAATTTCTTCTTTAATTTTTGACAAAGGTGGGTTATTTTCGCACTAGAAATCACGAGGTAATTATGCTCTTTCGTCATAAGCTGATCGAGCTCTTCGCTAAACTTTTTATTTTTCACTTCATCTGGTGGGGAGAATTCAGCAGCAAAATAATCTACCCATATTTCCTCATCTATATCACTAGCATTTTGTCCCGTACTTTCTACAGGCCTGGCACGGAGTTTCCAGACCAAATTAGGGTTTTCAATGATTTTTGAAACTGTTTCCCGTTTGAGGCTACTACGATGTTTTCGTAGCTCTTTCGCGAACCGCCGTTTTGTATAAACCCGCAATTCATTGACTACCCCGCTTCTTGGCCGGTCGCACTCGTGCCAAACCCCCAGCCAGAACTTGGCAGCTGCTCTTGCCTTCACAAGCTCACTGTTAGAGGCCCATCCTTTCACTCGCGACCCACGTCGGACGCTACGTAATGGGACAGCAACCCTTTCAGCTACTCTCAAGGAGTGGCAAATTTCGTAGAAATACATGTTCAGTTGCAGGCGTATCTCGCTTTCCGTTAGGTCACAATCCCACTGTAGGAGGTGGAAAGGCACTTTAATTTTCTTCAAAATTTGTTCACAATTGAGCTGGAACTGCTCACGGACTACTTTTTTCCAATCACGTGCTGGCTCAGGCTTGGTTTTTGGAGCACACTGGGGACTGACGGCTGGTATTGCAAAAGAGAGAGGTAAATGATCCGAATAGGCACCGTCAGATCCAACCGAGACTGACTCTAGGTCCAGTTTGTAAGTTACTACATGATCAAGATTTGAGACGGTTTTTGCGGTACTGATATAGGAATAGCACTTATCCTTCTTAGCAACTTTAAATCCGCTTGGTAAGGCGTTCAGCAATAGTACAGCCCGAGGGCAGGAATGATCGTCGAGATTGCAGTTAAAGTCACCAAGAATTATAACAGGGCATGATTTCTGGACTAAACTGAGGAGGCACTTTCCGAGCTTCTGGCATGCTTTTGCAAACTTCTTTTCTGAAGCGATGTCATTGTAATTGGTTGGTAAATAAACATTTACGAAAAACACGCCATGCATTTTGGCAGCTTGGAACCATTCATTCTGCTCGACACACACGGGGGGCCCCGAGTTAGAGCGCGTGATTATGGCTAGGCCACCAGAGGGACGACCCCGAGTCCCAGATCTTCGCGCAGGTTGAACGAGGTAATGCATATCCGAGGAAAACTTTAGAAGGTTTACACTATCATCGGTCAGAAAGTGTTCCTGTATGCAAATACAGTTATATTCTTTAGAAAGGTCAGTTAGAAGGGGGATTCTGTCCAACACTTTACCGTTCATATTCCAGCAGAATATTCGATTTTCCATTTACGTGCTAGTGTTAGGCTGGGCTTTGTTAAAGGGGCAAGCAGCATGGTAGCAAGAGTGTCTACTAGAGCCGCAGTTTAGGCATTTTTGCGGATTACTACATGGGTTGTCCTTACTAGAGCTGTGACCATCGCCACCGCAGCGCGAACACCTTTCTGGTTGCGAACAGTCAGCTGCTAAATGACCAACAGCATGGCACTTGAAACACCTCCTCGGTAGAAAGCGGAACTCTTCAATCCTGAACAGTTCTAAACAAATCTTCAGCGGGTTCGCGATAGCGTTTTCAAGTGTTTGTCGACTTGCATAAAATAACTTGAACGCTCTCGTAGATCCGCATTGCGCCACTTTGTCGCAACCAGCAATTTGACAGAGTTCACTCTCGCTAACTGATGAGGGTACTCTTTTCATGATACCGACAAACTGGGGAACTTTGACTTTAGTGGTTATGTTCTTCCTTTTCATTGCTTCTGCAAGTTGGGTAGCGGCATCTCGAGACTGGACAAGAATCTTCCATTCATCGTTGCTACGTTTCAGAGTAAGAGAATCGGAGCTTACGTCGCTAGTTATTTTTTTTTTTTTTTTTTTTTTTTTTTTTTTTTTTTTTTTTTTTTTTTTTTTTTTTTTTTTTTTTTTTTTTTTTTTTTTTTTTTTTTTTTTTTTTTTTTTTTTTTTTTTTTTTTTTTTTTTTTTTTGACTATCACTTTTTATTTGTAGTATTAATAATAATAATAATAATAAATATATTGGAAAAACCCGTCACAATTGAACAAAAGACGGATAAAAAACAAAAGAGAAGAAAACGCACATACAAAACACAACGAAACTTCTTGAAATGAAAATAATCACGAAGGAACTATAATACAACTATGTAAGAATGGCGGTCCACTGGTGGTTACTCGCTTCTACTCTATCACGGTACTTTTCAAGACACGCTTCCACCGCAGTAAATGGGTCAGGTACTGAATACCGCCTCGTTAGGTAAGAATTACTTGTTCTTAATGGCATCTCAAGTAGGAACTTGAGGTACCTGAAGAATATTCTTCTTATAGTTACTTTATTCGAATTTGTAAGTAACTTCCAGAACGGCGAAACGTAAAGAACATGGGGTAAGGCAACAGCAACAAATATTTGTGCACGCAGCGACCTATTTAGATTACGCTTGGAGGAAACCGAAGCTCCATAAGCTGACCTGATCTTCTTCTCGATGTGCTTTACAAGCAGTGCTCGTGTATGCTGAAGAGTTTCACCGATCGGCAGACCCAGGTATACAATTGACTTAGAGGGCATGACCACCTGTGACCCTAGTTGGATTTCGGGTTGAGAGGCATTCCAGTTAAATAACAGTACTTCACATTTTGTCACATTAAAACTCAACCCAATTTCATCATACTCCATCTCCAAAATTTTAAAGTTAGATTCCAAAGAAGACAAAATTCTTGAAAAGTTTAGAAGGTCATCTGCAAACCCAACTAGGGACACGTCAATGCCTTTAAAAATACAGCAAGGGGCCACTTTTGACTGGGCCGTCGATATGCTGTTGTTGAACAGATCAGGTGATGATACGGCTCCCTGTTTTATACCTTTCTTCACCACAGCAAACCTACGACTTAATTTACCTGACAGTTTAATACGGACCTTGAGCCTACTATACATGTCGTTCAAGGGTTTGACAATAGCACGGTCAACTCCGGACTTTCTCAGCTCAACCATATTCTGAGAATGGATACCCGAATCAAAAGCCCGCCGTACATCATATTCACCTATAGCTAGGCTTTCTTTCGAAATGTGGGCATCCAGTAGAACATTTGCAGCTACATGCAAGGCATGGGCACATCCTAAGCCAGCTTGGAATCCAAACTGGTGGGGAGGCACTTTACAACTAGCTTTAATGTCCGAAATTATGAGCTTTTCAAATAGCTTGCAAAACACAGATGATACAGTAATGGGTCTGTATGACGATGGTTCATGAGCAGGTTTACCCTTTTTCAAAACTGGAGTGATCACACCTAAACAGAAAATGTCCGGTACAATACCATGTGTTAGTATAATTTGGTAAGCTATTGCTAAATGCTCCGATAGAACTGGACCACCATTCAGTAGGTGTAGAGCACAGATTTGGTCGGCACCGGCGGATAATTTCTTCTTTAATTTTTGACAAAGGTGGGTTATTTTCACACTAGAAATCACGAGGTAATTATGCTCTTTCGTCATAAGCTGATCGAGCTCTTCGCTAAACTTTTTATTTTTCACTTCATCTGGTGGGGAGAATTCAGCAGCAAAATAATCTACCCATATTTCCTCATCTATATCACTAGCATTTTGTCCCGTACTTTCTACAGGCCTGGCACGGAGCTTCCAGACCAAATTAGGGTTTTCAATGATTTTTGAAACTGTTTCCCGTTTGAGGCTACTACGATGTTTTCGTAGCTCTTTCGCGAACCGCCGTTTTGTATAAACCCGCAATTCATTGACTACCCCGCTTCTTGGCCGGTCGCACTCGTGCCAAACCCCCAGCCAGAACTTGGCAGCTGCTCTTGCCTTCACAAGCTCACTGTTAGAGGCCCATCCTTTCACTCGCGACCCACGTCGGACGCTACGTAATGGGACAGCAACCCTTTCAGCTACTCTCAAGGAGTGGCAAATTTCGTAGAAATACATGTTCAGTTGCAGGCGTATCTCGCTTTCCGTTAGGTCACAATCCCACTGTAGGAGGTGGAAAGGCACTTTAATTTTCTTCAAAATTTGTTCACAATTGAGCTGGAACTGCTCACGGACTACTTTTTTCCAATCACGTGCTGGCTCAGGCTTGGTTTTTGGAGCACACTGGGGACTGACGGCTGGTATTGCAAAAGAGAGAGGTAAATGATCCGAATAGGCACCGTCAGATCCAACCGAGACTGACTCTAGGTCCAGTTTGTAAGTTACTACATGATCAAGATTTGAGACGGTTTTTGCGGTACTGATATAGGAATAGCACTTATCCTTCTTAGCAACTTTAAATCCGCTTGGTAAGGCGTTCAGCAATAGTACAGCCCGAGGGCAGGAATGATCGTCGAGATTGCAGTTAAAGTCACCAAGAATTATAACAGGGCATGATTTCTGGACTAAACTGAGGAGGCACTTTCCGAGCTTCTGGCATGCTTTTGCAAACTTCTTTTCTGAAGCGATGTCATTGTAATTGGTTGGTAAATAAACATTTACGAAAAACACGCCATGCATTTTGGCAGCTTGGAACCATTCATTCTGCTCGACACACACGGGGGGCCCCGAGTTAGAGCGCGTGATTATGGCTAGGCCACCAGAGGGACGACCCCGAGTCCCAGATCTTCGCGCAGGTTGAACGAGGTAATGCATATCCGAGGAAAACTTTAGAAGGTTTACACTATCATCGGTCAGAAAGTGTTCCTGTATGCAAATACAGTTATATTCTTTAGAAAGGTCAGTTAGAAGGGGGATTCTGTCCAACACTTTACCGTTCATATTCCAGCAGAATATTCGATTTTCCATTTACGTGCTAGTGTTAGGCTGGGCTTTGTTAAAGGGGCAAGCAGCATGGTAGCAAGAGTGTCTACTAGAGCCGCAGTTTAGGCATTTTTGCGGATTACTACATGGGTTGTCCTTACTAGAGCTGTGACCATCGCCACCGCAGCGCGAACACCTTTCTGGTTGCGAACAGTCAGCTGCTAAATGACCAACAGCATGGCACTTGAAACACCTCCTCGGTAGAAAGCGGAACTCTTCAATCCTGAACAGTTCTAAACAAATCTTCAGCGGGTTCGCGATAGCGTTTTCAAGTGTTTGTCGACTTGCATAAAATAACTTGAACGCTCTCGTAGATCCGCATTGCGCCACTTTGTCGCAACCAGCAATTTGACAGAGTTCACTCTCGCTAACTGATGAGGGTACTCTTTTCATGATACCGACAAACTGGGGAACTTTGACTTTAGTGGTTATGTTCTTCCTTTTCATTGCTTCTGCAAGTTGGGTAGCGGCATCTCGAGACTGGACAAGAATCTTCCATTCATCGTTGCTACGTTTCAGAGTAAGAGAATCGGAGCTTACGTCGCTAGGGCAAACCTTTGCAAAGAAGTCTTTCCGGGATTGTGGGGACGTTAACTCAGGCGGCATATCGTTTGCTTTCACAACCACCGAGTAAAGTGGCTTTGATGGCGGATTCGCTGCTGAACGGGGAGTGGGTGAGCCCTGGGAAATAGCGTCGCTTATGGTAGTACATTGCTGCGATACCCCGGCGAGCTGCTGAGCACACTGTTCAGATGCAAGTTTGATCTTATCCGCGATAGCCCCTAATCCGGCATCAAACTTTCGACACATCTCGTTTACTTTTATTCTCACGCAGGCACTGACTTCATCAGGGCAGGTGGGCACTTCCTGCGGATCAAAAATTACGAAAGTAGGCAAGGGCTTTTTCTCTTTAGCGCAAAGGGCTAGGATTTTCGCCATTTCCATCACGTTATCAGAATCGTTTGCCGTTTTCCGATAGACGTAATCATAACCAATCTCATTGGCAAGCGTTATAAGTTTCTCCTTCGCACTAAGAATTTCAGCATGATCAAAGAACTCCACAGCTCGCTTAACAATGCTTTCAATTTTGTTCCCCGCTTGCATGGATCGCGTGAGAAAGTTCAGTACAGCATTGCGTACGAGAGTCCCCATTGCTTACGTCACAGCATTCAACGCAATTTTCGGATAGCGTACACAAGTATAAGGGAAGCGTCGGGACCTGCTCACCTATTCCCCGCAATTTAAGGGTAACTAAATACCAGCAGGTACGTACGGCTCTTGCGGCAGGCACCCGCCCCTCTTCTGCTTACAACCTGTGTACGTTTACCTATCGGGAATATTATTTCGCGGCTCGCTTTGCATGGAAAATTCTTCAAAAGAATTTGATTTTAGATCCAGATAATTCTTCAGACAACCAATCCTCACTCGACAGCCGATGAAATTCAGCAAAGTAACCTTGACTAGACTGAAGCCTATGCTGAAGTCATTTACTATCTAAATCTCTTGACAGAGGTCTTGTAAGTTTAGCCTAATTAGACAAACACATTTAAATCACACAATCTTCAATTCTCTGGTCTGTTGGTGGCTTTTTGACGAAATTTCACTGGACTTTGAATATGATAACCAAACTTTCCAAACGTTTTCGGCTGCCGACTTTTTGGCTGATTTTTCAAATTCGCCCAAAAGAAATTATATTGGCAACTTCGGAGCGGCAACAGCGACAAAGAAAAGTCGAAATCAGGACACGTTGAAATCTCTAGGGAATTACACTTATATATCACCAACTAGAAACAAATCAAACACAATAAAAATCCAAGGTAAGTAAGTATAGTATAACACTTTAGGGTCTATTAATAAGGAAAATAACACACTAGGTATGGAAAAATGTCTTTGACTCACTATTTGAGGCAATAATCCACAATTAGAAATTCGTAAATAACACATGGGTTTGTTGATGTTTTGGTTTTTTTGACCAAATAAATATATATATATATTATAAATATATAAGTTTCATCAAGTTTAGTCTTACTCATCAAAAGTTACGAGCCTGAGAAAATTTGCGTTATTTTAGAAAATAGGGGGAAACGCCCCCTAAAAGTCATAGAATCTTAACGAAAATCGCACCATCAGAATCAGCGTATCAGAGAACCCTACTGAAGAAGTTTCGAGCTCCTATCTACAAAAATGTGGAATTTTGCATTTTTTGCCAGAAGGCAGATCACGGATGCGTGTTTATTTGTTTTTTTTTGTTTTTTTGTTTTTTTTTGTTTTTTTTTTTCCCAGGGGTGATCGTATCGACCCAGTTGTCCTAGAATGTTGCAAGAGGGCTCATTCTAACGGAAATGAAAAGTTCTAGTGCCCTTTTTGAGTGACCAAAAAAATTGGAGGGCACCTAGGCCCCCTCCCACGCTAATTATTTTCCCAAAGTCAACGGATCAAAATTCTGAGATAGCCATTTTATTCAGCGTAGTCGAAAAACCTTATAACTATGTCTTTGGGGACGACTTACTCCCCCACAGTCCCCGTGAGAGGGGCAACAAGTTACAAACTTTGACCTGTGCTTACATATAGTAATGGTTATTGGGAAGTATACAGGCGTTTTCAGGATGATTTTTTTTGGTTTGGGGGAGGGGTTGAGAAGAGGGAGATATGCTGGGGGAACTTTCCTTCGAGAATTTGTAATGGGAGAAGAAAATTTCCATGAAGGGAGAGCATGATTTACTAGCATTATTTAAAAAAAAAAACAATTAAAAAATAAATGTGAAAAAGCTTTTTCAGCTGGAAGTAAGGAACAGCAATAAAACTTAAAACAAAGAGAAATTATTACCCATTTGAGGGGCTCACCTCCTTCTAATACCTCGCTCTTTACGCTAAAGTATTTTTAGTAATTTCAACTACTTATTCTACGGCTTTTGTGATTCAGGGGGTCATTCTTAATGAATTGGGATAAAATTTAAGCTTTAGTGTAAAGAGCGAGGTACTGACGATGGGGCGAATCCCCTCATATATGTAACATGAGAATACAAAAGTTCTTTACGTAAGCTAATTTATAAGTTACGTAAATCTTTTACCAATAAAAAGATTCGTAAAAAATTAAAAGTTCTAGTTGCCTTTTTAATTAACCAAAAAATCGGAGGGCAACTAGGCTTCGTCCCCCGCTCTTTTTTTCTCAAAATCATTCGATCAAAATTATGAGAAAGCCATTGAGCCAAAAAAAAAAAAAAAATATACAAATTTCGTTTTAATTATTCCTCTGCGGAGAGCCAAAATCAAAACATGCATTGATTCAAAAACGTTCAGAAATTAAATAAAAAAAAACAAGTTTTTTTAACTGAAAGTAAGGAGCGACATTAAAACTTAAAACGCACAGAAATTACTTCGTATATGAAAGAGGCTGCTTCCTCATCAACGCCCCGCTCTTTACGCTAAAGTTTTTTACTGTTTTAAAAAGAAGAATTGAGAGAAAGAGTCAAACTTTAGCGTAAAGAGCGGGGCGTTGATGAGGAAGCAGCCTCTTTCATATACGAAGTAATTTCTGTGCGTTTTAAGTTTTAATGTCGCTCCTTACTTTCAGTTAAAAAAACTTGTTTTTTATTATTTAATAGTAATAAAGAAAGCAGTAATAAATGCAAAAGAAAATCTGAAAAACATCCAAAAGTATTGATTTGCTCTGATTCAAAGAGTGCACTAGAAGCACTCACCAACATAAGTAGAGGTGGAACACGGTCAAGGGAAGTGGCCAGTTGCTACAGAGAATTAGTCACAGTACCCACATGTCAAGAAACTGTTTTACAGTGGGTTCCAGCTCGTGTTGATACACATGGAAATGGGATAGCTGACCGAGCTGCAGAAGATGGCACCACTATCGAGGACCCTTTCACATGTTGTGAAACTCCAATTCAGATTATGATGATTGAAGAGGTTATAAAAAAAAACAGCAGCAATACTAATTTGAAGAAAATCGTAACCTCTCGGGAAATTGGTTTACAACACGAAAAACAAGAAGGAAGTCAGAACTGAACCTCTACAGGAATCTGACCCCAAGAGAAGGAACCATAGCTTTTCGTCAAGGTCCAGACATGCAGGTACTCATTCACACCTTGCAAGATTTTATGGAGAGGATAATATCTGTGATCATTGTGACAGTGAGGAGACAGTTGAACATATTTTAATTGATTGTGATCATTATATGCATCAGAGAAGACACATAGAATCATTCTTCAAGGAACAAAAGGAAAATATTTCAGTGAATTTACTTCTTGGTGGTTTCTTAAGTGGTGAACTAAATACCACAGTCATACGCTTAGTAGTGCAATTCTTAGAAAAAATTGGATGTGAGAAGAGGATGTAAATAAAGACGCTGGGAATGGGAAACGCTGGAAATATTTAATTTCCAGCGTAGCAAGCAAATACTTGAAGAATATAGAGAGAGGACCTGAGTGACCATGTAGTCAAGATGGGTCCGAAATTCATCTCATTATCATCTTCTAGGAGCTTGAAACTTATACAGTAGGGTTCTCTGATACGCTGAATCTGATGGTGTGATTCCATGACTTTCATAGGTTGTTTTACTCTATTTTCTAAAATAAGGCTCGTAACTTTTGATGGGTAAAACTAAACTTGATGAAACAAATATATTTAAGAATGAAACTAATATAATTAAAATACGATTCTTTTGACGTAACTACTGCAAACAAAATTCGTTTTTTTTAGAGTTTCGGTTACTATTGAGCCGGATCGCTCCTTACTACAGTTCGTTACCACGAACTGTTTGATCGCAGGTTCGATTGTTTTTTCTTTCTTACAGATTTCTACATTTTCGCGCAAATCGTGTTTTGCTACCTTGCTGGATGGGAAGCGCCAATGATTATATTCGTATTAAATCGTCGAAGGGGCACCCCATTTGTGGTGGAAACTATAATAAGCGTGATGGAAACTGCGTTAAGCGTGGCGGAGCTCTGCAGCACGCAAGGCGTCCTCAGATATACACTAGATCCAGATGGTGGAAAATCGGCGCCTCTTCGTGAATTGTAAAAAGATCTTTTTTTCAAGAAAAACAAACAGCAAGTTTAAAACTAGGAACCAGCATTAATTAGCTTAAAACCAAACAAACTGATATTACTATTAATGAAGAGATGCAATTCAAAACGAAAAGACATTACACTGATTAATTAAGTCAAAACTAAAAAGAATTAACTAGATTGCTTAGTAAGTTGTGTTTGGCCTAAAAATAACAAGGGTCTTCTTAAAATTGACCCTTTTCAGGGTCAAAATTCCTTATCATAACTGTTTCTACATCAGAATTCTTTTTTTCTTGGAAACTTGACCTTTTGTTTATTTGTTTTTTATTTTATTTAATCACGGACAACATTTTACCCTTACAGGAGGGGTCTGACTTAACTTATTTTAAATTATATATTAAATTAAACTTATGTTGAATCGACTTTTTAAACATTTTATTAAACCGTCGAAATAAGTAAATATTTCTAAGGAATGAATTCAAAATGAAGAATACGTTGATAAAAATAAGTGTCGTGTTAGCAGCAACACCATACATCTCTGGATAATTTATATTGATTTTATTTAGTTTTGATTAGCTGCTCATTGAAATGTCTGCTAGTTTTAGGTTTTGTTTCTTAGTAAACCTGTTTGTCCAAAGTTTCATAAAACCTGTTTGTCCTAAGTTTCATATCTTATATAAGCTAAAGTAATCACGTCTTAGTTCTTCATTTACGCTTCGTGGAAAAAACAGTGTTACTTTTATAATTACATTTCTCTTAGTTTTTTTTTAGTAACATGAGTTTTGTGTATAATAATAGCAGCAATGTTGGTTAATAAACTTGAACATGTGTTTCAAAAATAGCCCGATATTTGTAACTTGTGACTTCAAACCTTATTAAATACCTAGTGCGAGATAGACAATACATCACGTGTGAAAAATTTACGTTTAAGTTGGAACATTCGTGTGATCATTTAAGACCACCTTCGCAATTATCCCTTTTACAGCAGAGTAGAAAAGGGCGAAACATGTTTATATTTGTAAAGTTGAGGGAGGGTGCTCCAGCACTGGGCCCCTTCAATTATGTAGACAATAAGCTTTGCATAATCCTGATTTTAACAAGCTATAACAGACTCGCCTTTCTACTTTAACAGGCTACCTTTAAATCGTTTTGATTGAAATTGACGGTTAAAATTGTCTTGATTAAAAGACGAAATTTTGGTCCGATGAAACCATGTAGGGCTTCAAGGGGGAAAGGAGGCACAGTGAGCAGATATTTGCCATCTGATCAGAATTGGCCCTTAAAAGGTCGCTAGATTTTTTAATTTGCAATCGCAAAAGCCCTCCCAACTTTATGCGACAAATATAATAGGGCTGAAGGGAGGGGGAATAATAAGGTACATGTCTGTTAAACAGAGCATTCTCAAGCATTATGCATATTTTGCTGAATATAACATCAAAGAAACCGGTTTTACCCATACAAAGACAAATGACGCGTCACAGAATTCATTAGACTTGTATAATTTGGGTTATATATTTACACATCAGGAGGATTTAGGGGTTAGGTTACTTTACCCCCGCCCCCCTAATGTGCAAATTTATAACCCAAAATATATTATTATATAAACTAAAGCATTGTATAAACTAGAGTATTTACAAGTACCAATAATAATTATAGAGGAGACTAATTGCTGCTTATTAAGTCAACGCTATTTGTTTTGACTGTAGACCATGAGAAAAAACCAAGTTGCAAAGTTTAACCGGATTGTTTTATGTTTTTTCGTTTTTGGAATATTAACAAAATACCAACATAACACATGATACGGAATCAGTATTAGTGTACAGGATACCCAGAAATAAGAATTCCTAAATTCTAAATTAACAATTAGTAACGAAAGTTTTCCAACAGCAAGACGAAAAAAATCTAGAATGATGACTCCCTTTTCTATGAAGTTTGAATTTGAAAATGTAAATTAGAACCTTTTGACCAGACAAGGAAAGGACCAGCCTTCCAGTTAAGTCAAACAGGTTTACTAATTTAGCAGCTTAGCAACAAGAAGTATGGAAAGAGTAGAATATTTGTGGCAGTTGATCAATTTCAAAAGGATCGATGATTTATTTTTCAAAGATAAAGGATGTTCTTACACTGATGATCACTCGTTATAGTCACAAGCCTTTTCTCCTAAATAGGATTTTCACTTTAATGACAATTCACCATCACAAAGTGAATGTTTTCATACTTCAAGTAGGGAAGGTGGTCAGGAGCTCGTCTTCTTAGAATAGACGAGTTGTATCGATCGGCTTAGTTCATTTTCTTCTAATCTGGTTCCTTAAAGTCTTTAAAATTTTAATTTCAAAAAGATAATTGCCTAGGGGCGCCAGTTTACAGAGATATAGTAGGGGCAAAATATATTTTTCAGAATCTAGGGGGAGCTGTTTTTATTTCTTCAATTGAAATACCACCAACAAAATGATATTTTTCATCGAAAATGCCTAAAAAGGTATCTTTCAATGGAAACACCTACAGCCGATATATTTCAATGAAAATACCCAAAAAAATGTATTTTCAAAATCAAAGCGTATATCCCCCCTCACCCATTTACGCGCCTGTAATTGTTAGTCGGCCGCCTGTAATTGTCTGGTCGTTTTTACGGTTGATGTTTTGTTTCTTTTTAATCAATATTAAGCTTATTTCTGTTTCCTTTTCCCAACGAAAAGAAAATTCAACGGATAAAACAGTTCCGTCCTATTATTTGCCTTGTCTCCTTGACGGTCACCTTGAGATTGAAAGTTCTCCAAGTTTTCATTAGCACAGAAAACTGAACATGCTTTCTGAACTAAATGCTGTGAAAGAAAACGTGTCCTTTATGATTATAAATAAAAAAAACAAGTTTCTTAAATGAAAGTAAGGAGCAACATTAAAACTTAAAACGAACAGAATTACTCCGTATATGAAAGGGGCTTTTCCTTCTCAACGCTCCGCTTTTTACGCTAAAGTTTGACTCTTTCCCTTAACTCTACATTTTAAAACAATAAAAAAACTTTAGCGTAAAGAGCGGGGCGTTGAGAAGGAAAAGCCCCTTTCATATACGGAGTAACTTCTGTTCGTTTTAAGTTTAAATGTCGCTCCTTACTTTCTTTTAAAAAACTTATTTTTTTTATTTAATTTCTGAACGTTTTTGAATCAATGCATGTTTTGATTTTGGCTCTCCGCAGAGGAATAATTAAAACGAAATTTGTATATTTATTTTTTTTTGGCTAAATGGCTTTCTCATAATTTTGATCGAATAATTTTGAGAAAAAAGAGCGGGGGAGGAAGCCTAGTTGCCCTCCGATTTTCGGTTAATTAAAAAGGCAACTAGAACTTTGAATTTTTTACGAATCTTTTTATAATTAAAAGATATACGTAACTTGTAAATTAGCTTACGTAAAGAACTTTTGTATTCTTATGTTTTTATTACATATATGAGGGGGTTCGCTTTACTTTAGCGCAAGGAGCGGGGTGTCGAGGAGGAAAAGCCTCTTTCATATACGGAGTAATTTCTGTTCGTTTTAAGTTTTAATGTCGCTCCTTACTTTCATTTCAAAAAACTTATTTTTTTTATTTAATTTCTGAAAGTTTTTGAATTAGTGCATGTCTGATTTTGGCTCTCCGTACATATATTATTAAAATGAAATTTGCATATTAATTCTTTTTATGGCTAAATGGCTTTCTCTTAGTTTTGATCAGACGATTTTGAGAAATAAGGGGTGGGGAAGGAGGCCTAGTTGCCCTCCAATTTTTCGGTTACTTAAAAAGGCAACTAGAACTTTTAATTTTTAACGAACGTTTTTATTAGTAAAAAATATACGTAACTTAAGAATTAACTTACGTAACAAACTTTTATATTCTTATATTTTTGATTATAAATATGAGGGGGTTTGTCCCCTCGTTAATACCTTGCTCTTCACACTAAATCTTAAGTTTTGTCCCAATTCTTTAAGAATTGCCCCTGAATCAGAAAGTCCGTAGAATAAATAGTTGAAATTACTAAAAATAATTTAGCATAAAGAGCGAAGTATTTATCTCCTCCTAAATACCTAGCTCTTTATGCTAAAGTATTTTTAGAACCCCTCATATGCGTAATAATCTCTGTTCGTTTTAAGTTTTAATGATTCTCCTTACTTTCAATTTAAAAAACTTTTTCATGTTTATATTTTCATTGTTTTTTTTAATAGTAATGCTAGAAAATCCTGCGCCCTTTTCATTGAATTTCTCTTCCCCCATCAAATATTCCTCCAAGGAAAGATCCTCCCATATAGCCCCCTCCCCTGAGCCCACACCCAAACCAAAAAAATCCCCCTGAAAACGTCGGTACACTTCCCAATAACCATTACTTTATGTAAACATTGGTCAAAGTTTGTAACTTGCAGCCCCTCCCCCAGGGACTGTGGGGTGGGGTAAGTCCTCCCCAAAGACATAGTTATTATTGTTTTCGACTATGCGGAACAAAATGGCTATCTCAAAATTTTCATCCAACTTTGGGAAAAAAATGAGCGTGGGAGAGGGCCTAGGTGCCCTCCAATTTTTTGGTCACTTAAAAAGGGCACTAGAACTTTTCATTTCCGTTAGAATGAGCCCTCTTGCAACACTCTAGGACCACTTGGTCGATACGATGACCCCTAGGAAAAAAAACAAACAAACAAACGAACAAATAAACACGCACCCGTGATTTGTCTTCTGGCAAAAAATACGAAATCCCACATTTTTGTAGATTGGACCTTGAAATTCTTTCTGTAGTGTTCTCTGATACGCTGAATGCGATGGTGTGATTTTCGTTAAAATCCTATGACTTTTAGGGGGTGTTTCCCCCTATTTTCCAAAATAAGACAAATTTTCTCAGGCTCGTAACTTTTGATGACAAGCAAGCATAAAAATCCGATTCTTTTAATATATCTTTTAGCATCGAAAATCCGTTTTTTAGAGTTTCGTTTACTATTGAGCCGGGTCGCTCCTTACTACAGTTCGTTACCACGAACTGTTTGATACTCTTCTAAAACTGTTACATTCATGTAAACAGGATAGGACTACACGAATCTCGTACCTTTCTGGTAATACCTTTCACTAAAAATTGGGAGGGGGAGGTCCTAATTCTTGACATCAGGATGTGTACTAGAAGGAAGTGTCTGATCTTGACCAAACTTAGCAGAAAGTATGGGCCAATATCTTGCTTATGCCTACTGGAAATGGTGACCAGATTCAATTTTATGAGAGGGAGAGGGCAGGGGCCTAAATTCTTGTCATAAGGACATCTACCAGAAGAAGTAGAATTTATCTCAACCAAAATTGAAATGAAGTAAGAAGCAGGGTCTTAGTTGTGCATTTTGGGTGTTGGGTTAAAATCCGACCACTACCAGAGGAACCCAACTTGAAGCGAAATACGAATAAAATCCCTAGATTTTTTTTAGACTTTTGACAAAATCTTGCCTCGGAGAAAAAGAAAAGAGTTCTAAATTTTTCTTATTGGGATATCTACTAGAAGGGGTTATCAGATCTCAAGTTACTGCCAGCGACGTTGATTTGCAAAAATGTAGGAGGGGGCAAGGATTTATCGATTTTTTAATGAGGATACAAAAGAAAACGAACAACATGTAGCAAATATGCCTAAAATAACAGGTAACTACCTTGTTACTAGGTGGTTTTTTTTTAAATACAGGGGGGCATGCGTAGGTTTCCCATTAGTGTAGTAAAAGTATATTATCAAGAGTTAAAGTCAGTTTATTGATAAAGTCAGTGTCAGCATAACGCCGGCCCCAAATGACGCCACTGGTTACTGTCTTAGTTGTGCATATCGGGTGTCCAAGTCGAATCTTGACTCGGTGTGGAGCTGGAAAGTGATATAATATTCTGCAATCATTTTGATCACAATTCTCACTGCGATGATGATTCCTTCCATCATATGAGGGAGGATTCCCTAATTATTATGATCACGACATCTACCAGTGATGGGACAAAATACGTGGAAGTACTATCCTTTTGATGTTATTTGGGAGTCTCATCCAGGCCCATTTTTTGAGAGATCTATGAGAATTTATACAAGAAGGGGGCATCAAACACCAGCCACACTTAGTGGGAAGCAAGATCTAGTGCCCTGATTCTATGGTTCGGGTGGTTGGTTGCAATACAACCTCAGAGGGATCGGAAAAGTCCCGAACCTATTTTTATCACCAGCATCTACCATAACCGGTGGTCAGATCTCAATCAAATCTAGCCAAAAGCTAGTTCTAATTTCTGAAATAATGAACAAATTTGACCTCTGTGGACGAGAAAGGGGTCCAAAGTTATTGTCGTCAAGACATCTCCCATAACAAGACGTAAAATCCTAACCTAAATTGAATGTGAAGTAAGATCCAGTGCCCTAGTTGTGCTATTTAGAAGTCAACAACCAATCCTACTTCTTCTAAGAATCGGTGATTCGGCTTAAACTTAATCGATACGTCAACTGGAAAAGGAATTCGGATTTCAACGAGAGTTGGTGGAAACTGAGTTTGAGATGTCCGTGCTCAATCGGGCCTCTGTGAAAGAAGGGCTATATTCTTGTTAGAAGTAGTACCCTGTCCTTTTTCGAGGTTGAGACCCGATCCTAACTCGAACCGAAATCCTAGACCCGAAAGTGAGACGAAAGATTTTAGTTTCTGTAATCAGGGTAGCTACCACCAGTACGGCTTGTAAGGCTTGAACCAAGTTTGCCGAAGAATGAAATGTTCTAGGAACCGTGATTGATCAAACCACGGTGGGTGAAGACCTGCATTCTTGTCACCAACACGCAGAAAGGTGTGTTCCAGAACATAGGATACAAACAATTAGCCAACCAATAAACAAGTTTAGATCCAAACCAGTTTTTAACTGTTGACCAGTTTTTATCAGGGAAGAAATCTTTGCGAGAAGGCTGCAAGATCGCTTTAGGATGAATGACCTATGAGACCTCGTCCATCGCGGTTTTCAGACATGGCGTAGGTCTTGTAATAGCTAACTTTGGGAAGTGGGAAATCAGTGACAATTTGGTCGATGCATCTTCTTCCGTTCCTGAATCCACACTGTTCTTCTCTTAAAACTTTATATATAGCATCTTTATGTTTAAACAGTGTCGTCATACTAGTTAATTTGGTTCCTACAGAAACGAAGGTAATACCTCTATGATTACCAAGCTCACTCTAATCACTTTTCTCATAAAGAGGATTATTTAAAATAAAGTTCTGTAGAACTTTTAAAAAGGCTTCTAATTAAACGACCCGTGTGTTTCAGGAGTCTTTCTCAAAGATTTGGGACATAATTCAAACTTTAGCGTAAAGAGCGAGATGTTGACGAGAGGGCAAACCCCTTCATATGCACAATTATTTCAGTTTGTTTTAAGTTTTAATGTTGCTCCTTACTTTCAGTTGAAAAAAGTTCTTTACAACTGAAAGTATCATACAAAAAACAATCATAAGCATTGTCTAAAATCACTAAAATCATCATAAGCAAGCTAACAACCAAAGTTGAAAATGTAGAAAGGAGATTCATATCCTGACCAAGCCTGAAAGGTTTTCTAGGAATATATTCATCAAATGCCCATCCAAAAACTTCATTTTGTTGTTGATATAGTGACTTCTTTGTAGACCTAACGTTAACTCACCCAAGTAGAGCTCGAGTCTATAAGACACAGCTTTCGTTATTGACAAAATTTGCTCAGTAAGATTACATAAAGAGACGTAAAATCTTAAAGTTTTTCTAGTGTGAAAGGGTTGTACAGCATAGAGTGAAATAACAAACTGATTTTGAACTTACTACTCTCTAGCCATTTGGTGTTGGTGGAACAGAGTGATGTAAGAGTAGATTGGTCGAGTCCTTATTTTATATAAAAGATTTTGATTTATCATGTTAAGGTAAGTCAAGATGTGGTTTTTTGAGGTTTTCCAAGGTTACTTAAATGTTGTTCTTCCTATAGCTTTTTTTTTCATTAACCCCAAAAACTTGCATAAACACCGAAGATTGCTAAATTATAAACAAAATACAATTTAACACATTCAACGTTTTTGGGGTAAAAATATGAACGATTTCGGTTATATCATTAGAATTAAAATGTCCGATATCGCTGACCCATTTTTTTGGAAATGACGAAAAACGGAATGTTTAACGACCTACTATTTTTGGTGAAAATACTGAGGTGATCAAAACAGGTCAATACACTAATTTCCGTCATGACTTGTGTAGCAGTTTGATTAAAATCAAACGGCTACATAAGACAGAATTATTATATCTAATGTAGGACATAGAAAAGGATACATAACTGAAATAAGTGAATATATGTAATTTAATTTTCCCTTTGGCTCGGTAAAAAAAAAAAGAAAAAAAAAAAAAAAAAAAGAAAATTGACTTTTACGAACCATGTAAACACTGTTTCACCGATAAACAAATAATCTTTTTTTGCGAAATAATAATGAACCCAACTGCACAACAAAAGATTTACATTTCATTTTCATTAAGAAAAAATTAACAAATCCATTAGCTAAAATACACTCGAAAATTAAAAACTAGTGATTAAACATTTCAATTAAACTATAGCATCATTTTGCCAAGAAAGTATGATAAAACAATTAATTTCAAGGAAGAATATATTAAAAAGAAACATAAAAGTCATCAAACAAATTTAACCTGCAACAAAGTTATTGATTTCAACCTGTGTCTAGCTAAATGCTGTAATGTTCAGCTGCTGCTTGTTAAGATTTATTCGTAATAATAAATCTTCATTCGTAAAGATTTATTCGTAATAAAGTATTTTCGTCAGATTTTATCAGGTCTAAATTATAAAATTGGGTTAACTGAACCAGGCGAATATCAGTATTTTACTTTTCCCTTTCGCTCGGTAAAAAAAAAAAAAAAAAAAAAAAAAAAAAAAAAAAAAAAAAAAAAAAAAAAAGACTTACGAAACATGTAAACACTGTTTCACCGATAAACAAATAATCTTTTTTTGCGAAATAATAAGAAACCCAACTGCAAAACAAAAGATTTACATTTCATTTTCATTAAGAAAAATTAACAAATCCATTAGCTAAAATACACTCGAAAATTAAAAACTAGTGATTAAACATTTCAATCAAACTATAGCATCATTTTGCCAAGAAAGTATGATAAAGCAATTAATTTCATGGAAGATAATATTTAAAAAGAAATATAAAAGCCATCAAACAAATTTAACCTGCAACAAAGTTATTGATTTCAACCTGTGTCTAGCTAAAAGCTGTAATTTTCAGCTGCGGCTTGTTAAGATTTATTCGTAATAATAAATCTTCATTCGCAAAGATTTATTCTTAATAAAGTATTTTCGTCAGATTTTATCAGGTCTAAATTATAAAATTGGGGATCAATTAGACAAAGGAAGTGGTTTGAAAATCAACTAAAGACATCAAAGAGAAAGCAGGTAAGTACTAAGCTAATGTCAAAAATAAGAATCTAATTAAATTTCAATTGCAATAACTGATGCATTTTTTTTTATAATCCTCACTAAAAAGCGACCCAAATGCGTATGAATCTTCAACTCAGTTGCCGAGTTAAATGGAATCAGACCCACTAAATTCTTTCCCAAGGATTATGCCTAATTCATTTTCATCAGCAGCGAAATTATTGCAGGAGGAGGGTTAATCCACCCCCCTCCGTGCAAAAAATTGAGAAAATTCCAGATATTTTGTCTATCTTGGACAGTGGTGGCAATTCACGAAAATTAGGGGGACAAAGTAAATTTTCCAGAATCAAGGTGTAGGGCTTTTTTCAGTGAAAAAGGCATTTGTCCATGAAAATACCACAAAAAAGGCAATTTCTTAAAATCTGACCCCCCCCTAAATTGCCATTATAGGTACTTGTTACATGAATGAAATTCAGGAATGAACACACAGCCTCAATGAACCCTAGGGAGGTATTTCTAAATATCTACTTCTATCCCTTCCAAAGAGCACACCATAACACGATGTTTGTGTTGTAAACGTAAGACTTTGAGAAACGGACCTTCTGCTCAAATGAGACACAAAAAGAGCCTTTCAAACCTGTCTCAATCCTGATTTATAAGATTTAAAGGTTTAAATCTATTTCTTAAATTTAGGAAAAAAGACTCTAATACAGCCTACAAATCCTGCTGAAATAACAGGAATTGCATTTTTAAACCAATGAAAAAAATGAAAGCCAATGAAAAAAAACTAGCCTAAATAGTAGGCTATAAACCCGTCATAAATGCAATCTTCTAAGCCACAGAAATAAGAAAGGGTGGATGTGGCAACTTGAAAATACCTTCTCAGGGTATAATTTAGGCTCTGTATCCGTTCCTGAAAGTGTCACTCGCTAACCTCATTTACTTTCCAAGATAGCAAGAAGCCCCTCAACTAGAACCTTCTAGGTTATGAACCGTACTTCCAACGGATTGAGTAGGATTTTCATTCATATTACGATTTTTCTTCTTTAAATCTAAGCCCATATTTCCAGGTTGAAAAACATTTTTAAAAACTTAGAAATTAGGATTGAGCAAAGCTATGAGGTGCAATTTTTTTCAGATTACCAATTGTATGCTCTTTTTTATAGTTAAAGTCGCGTTCGTGACGATTCCCCCCCCACCCCCATGATGGTTCCATAGCCATGTATAGTCTTAGAATGTATAACCGATCAAACTGAACACTCAAACAATAAAATTCTTACTCTATGCAGCATGTTTATGTTAATCAGATTATTATGTTTCCTTTTATAATCATTCACATTTTCAACTCATTTAAAATGGTATTTTTTATCCTATACTCAGTACAATCACTCAGGCAGTATAACCCTAGAATTTAGGCTATTGAGAAGAAAACGTGTTAAGGAAACAGTTCTCACTTTATAATACGCATAAAAATTAAAGTAAACAAATTTTGAAAGCGAGTCCACTATAGTTTACCCATCCCCCTCTAATCTACAAATATAGTTTTATTTCCAGTGTGTTTTGCCATGCGTTATTCTTGTTGCAATTCGATTACCCGTTAATTGAATCAATGCTCAGGAAATCAAGAAATGGAAAAACACGGAAAATATAGGCTACAATTTGTAGTTTTATACTTATAATATATATATATATATATATATATATATATATATATATATATATATATATATATATATATATATATATATATATATATATGGAGGGGGGTGAAATTCTATACAAGCTACTTTTCACCATCTAAGAAAGGGGTTAGATTAGGAAAATGAAACTTTCAGGGAAAGATCTACAGACTGAAGTATATCCTGGGAAGGTATTTTGAAATACCAACCTCTACTCCTCCCTCTAGAGGGCACTGACCTTTGATAATCATTAAATACCTTTGTGTTATAAAAGTGAAACCTAGCAAAATAGATTTTCTGCTTAAATGAAGTAAAAGAAAACTGTTTTCGGTTTCACAACTTTGGTCAATCCCAATTTATAAGGTTTTAAAAATCTGCAAATACATTTTCTAAATGTCTGGACTAAAACCAGAGAAAAAGAACCTGAAAATTAACTTAAAATACTGTTTTGTCTAATTTCCAATAGGTCAAATGTAGGCAAATGTCTATAAGACTTAGAAATCAGATGAGGGATAACATGGAAGCTTGGAAATGCCTCCCCAGAGTATACTTTTGGCCCTGGATTCATTACTGAAGGTCTCATTTTTCCTAACCTAACCCTTTTCCAAGATAGCAAAAAGTAGCTTGTCTGGAATTTTACTGGAGGGGTAAGTATAGCGGAACTGCTGTCATAATTTCATGTCAAAATTTAAAATCGCTTTCAGAACTAACAAATATACCTATGTTATCAAGGCTATGTGTCCATCAAGGGGGGGTATCAGTAGAAAAGGAGCATAAAATAAGGAATCTCAATGTAAAATTATCATTTTATGTTAGTTGTGTATACAACCTTGGGCTATATTTTGGATAATTATGGGGGGAGCGTTTGATTGCTAATCACAATTAGGGGGGAGTGAATTGAGTTGTTATGGCTTTAACCATAACAAAGAGCATAAAATTAGCAATCTAAAACACCTCTTTTTCAAACGTGTCTCCTTCTAGAGAACTGCTGTTCTACAATTTTACCCCTAAAAATGCAAATAGTCTCGGCTAAATAAATAATTCATTATAAAGTTGAAATGCATATGTACACTCTGTGCAATAGGCTAGGCTACGCAAAATTATTTGCACATTAAAATATATTAGCGCTTTTTTTTACGGAATATGGTAGATAACTCCCTGCAGTCTTGGCAGTTGCTCCAGTAAATTCATCCTTTAAACCGTTACAAAAATGGACCTGGCACACCAGTGGTTCAATTAAACAGGAATAGCGTAATTTGCTATGGATCAGAAGGCAACTGCCCCCTCCGGACCCCAGAGTTTGCCCTCTCCCCAGCGGGGGATCATTTGGGAGGACAGTTCCCCCCAATAATGAAGCGAAAAAATGATTACGTATCCCATGCCCCTTGACTATCCGGATATGGACCCCTCTGGTCCCCAATTAAAATGCTGAAAATTCACCCCTGCCCCCTAGCTGAAGTCTATTTTATTCGAAAAACTTGTCAAGACTAAGATAAGCATGCATAATTTAAGCATCCAAACAAACGGGTGAGTTTTCTCAAGTATTTCTTAGCCTTGATGGTTCAATATGGCCCATTTTTCACTTTTCACTGTCATTTTCACTTGATTAGAGAAAATTGGCTCCAGCTTTGCCTCCCCACCCTCCAGGATTTTGACAAAATCACGCCACTGAACAGTAAGTAGGCTAGCCTAGACTAATTAATCTACATTTTTGCCAAAAATAAACAAAATTCAAGCTGAACTTACTAAGAGTACATACCTTAGGATCCTTGTCATAATAATGCTGTTGTGTTCTAATCCATCTGGATACAAGATGATCCCTGACAGTCTGGGAGAGAGAAAAAAAATAATCTCTCAGGGTGGCCACATTTCTGTCCTTCACTAGTGTATAATGAAGATGACGATTGAAGCTCTTCTTTATATTGGACACATTTTCAACCTGAGCAATTCCTCTAACACTAATCTGTTTCCTTTTATCAAGATCACTTTGAAGAGCCATTCTTAACTAGAAAAATTAATAAAAATCAGTTGTTGTTCTTCCGAATAACCAGAAGAAACTGAATTGAAACTTGTTTCCAGGCGAGTTCAAATCGGCTGCCAAAAATACTCGAAGTCGGAGAGTCTCTCAGCCCATAACGCCTTTGATCAATGACAAGTTTTCCCTGACTTGTACATCAATACCCTTGAGCGTGTTAGAAAACATGGGATAAAGCAGAAGTCATTTCACGACCTTGGACAATCTTGAAGCTAATATATCAATACACCATCTTTCTTACATATAAATAACAAGGGCTCACCAAAAATTCCTAAGGAGGGGGGGGGGGGGCTTCTAGAGAAGGATAAGGCACAGAAGAGTTTTCATATAGAAAATTTTGTGACTCAAAAATTTTTCTTGGCCTAAACTTTCATACAAAAACGAACCAGGTTCTGTTTTATCAACTGGCTCAAAAATTTTAATGTGGCAAGAATGAGTCAACAGAGTGGCATAAGTTATGGGGAGAGGGGAAGGGGCAGTGTCCCCTAAATTTTCCCCCCTCGTAGAAGTTGAAAAATAAATTTTAGTGGTATTTTCATTCAAAAATGCCCTTTTTTGAATTTTGTTGAAAGCTGAAAAAATCTAAAACTTTGCCCCACCCCTAGATATTGAAAATAAATTTTGACACTCCCCCCCCTTAGATTGTCGTGAACTGACACGACTAGATAAACACAGTAGCAGGTAAAAAGGCGGGGTTATTTGCCTTACATTTATACGCTTAAAAGTAACGTGACTGGCCTAAGAAAATCCGTCACAAAATACCCCAATGTTAATATTATCTTATTGAACGAACAATAATAATTGTATACACATATATTCCATTTTTTATTTGTGAATTGTTTCTCGAAAACAGCACTGTTTTATAAAAATTGGCATTCTACTATTTCCCGGTGTGAACAAACGACCTAGACAGATCACGTCTATTTTCGAAAAAAGGAAGAAACACCCCTAAAAGCTCAAGCGACCTTCATGAAAATTACACCATCGGATTCAACCTATCCAATAACCCAAGCGTACAGCACCATCAGATTCAGTATATTTGAGAACTGTACTGTAGAGGTTTCAAGTTCCTTTCTACAAAAATATGGAATTTGGCATTTTTTTTTTTTTTTTTTTTTTTTTTTTTTTTGCCAGAAGAGATATAAAGGATGCGTGTTTATTGTTTTTTTTTTTCTTCTTCCAGGGTTGGGTATCAAAACAATGGTCCTAGGAGATCGGGAGAGGGCTCATACGAACGGAAATTGAAAGTTCTAATGCCTTTTTAAAGTGACGAAGATTGGAGGGCAACTACCCCCCCCCCCGACGCTCTTTTTTCTCCAAAGTCGTCTGATCAAAATTTTTAGATTTCCATTTGGTTCAGCATAGTTGAAAGGTCCAGTAAATATGCCTTTGGGGATAACATGACCACCCACAACCCCTGGAGAAAGGTCTGCAAGTCATGAAATTTGCACACTGTTTATGTACAGTATTTGTTAATAGGAAGTATGGACATTTTTCGGGGGGGGGAATTTTCTGCTAGGGGGATTTTCCAAAGGGATAGTTTTCCCTGGAAAAGGAAATTTCCGGGAGGGGGTGGACTTTCCTGGGAAATGTTACACCAAGGATATTGCCAGATTTCCTATACGGAATTCTTTTTATTCGACTTACTTTTTTTGTGAAAATGTTAAGAGTAATTGTCTGGGGGGGGGATTTTCACATGGTTGGAATTGTATAGAGGATCTTTCCCTAGGAGGGGGGATTTTCACTGGAGAAATTCTCCACGGGGCAGTTTTCCGGCGGATAAATTCTTTAGCGGGAATTGTCTGCGGAAGCAACTTTTTACTAAGGGGGGGGATTTCCCACAGAAGGGGATTCCCAGTATGATTTGAAAAACAATTAGAAATTAAAGTTCTTTTCGAATGAAAGCGTGATAAGATAAAACTTTCAGCCGGAATCATCCACATGAAATTTTCCGGGGGAACTTTCAGCGAGGATGGAATGGCCTGGGGGAATTTTCCTGGTGGGAGGAATTTTCCACGGAGAGGGAGCCAGACTTCCCGGCATTATTTAAAAAACGATCGGAAGTTAAATAAAAAATAATTTCAACTGAAAGTAAGGAGCACCATCAAAACTAAAAGCGAACAGAAATTATTACACATATGATGAGGGTTGCCTCTTCCTCAATGCCTCAATCTTTACGCCAAAATCTGACTTTCGTCCTAATTCTTTAAGAACGATTCCTGAAACACAAGGGCCGTTTAAGTAAAACATTAAGGAGCTTTTTTATATAAAAAAAAAATACATAAAAACTTTAGAATGAAGAGTGAGGTATTCCGGAGGGGGCAGCCCCTCTCATACAATTAATCATTTCTGTTCATTTTAAGGTTTGATGTTGCTCCTTACTTTCAGTTGAACAAACTATTTTTTAAATAATATTAGAGAGGGACAATAGCAAGAATAACTTATAATAGCGATTATTATTTAGCAACAGGATGTTACGAGAGAACAGGCGTAAAATTTAAGTCAAATTTAAGTCAAATTTATCCATAAATAATCTCAATAAAAAAAAATGGACACGCTTAAGTGCAATTAACATCCGTAGAAATCTACGTATAGATATAAAAATTTTCGACCAATCGCCAATTTTGTTCCTTTTTATAATTAGCATTCATTGGCCCAAATTGATGCTGCCTAGACACTGATGTTTAGCCGTTTGTTTAGCTAGGTTCACTCTAAAATGCGTAAATAGCATTGGCTATGGAATTGACATCCCCCTTGAAATACATGATAATTTCGGTTTGTTTCAAGTTTTAATGTTGCTCTTTGGTTTCAACAAAAATACAAGAGCTAAGAGCTCATATGGCACTTGTGACGAGGTCGGAAGAGCCAAGAGCTCATATAGCATGAGCTCTAGCAAAATTCTAAGAATCAATAGATTGATTTAAAACGAAAATCAGAGGCTTAATGCCCGTCAGGATTTAAAACAAAAGCTCTGAGACACGAGGTCCTTCTAAATATCAAAATTCATTAAGATCCGATCACCCACTCGTAAGTTAAAAATACCTCATTTTTTCTAATTTTTTCTCTCCCTTCAGTCCCCCAGATGGCCAAATAAGGAAAACGACTTTATCAAGTCAATTTGTTCCGGTCCCTGACACGCCTACCAATTTTCATCATGCTAGCACCTCCAGAAGCACCAAACTCGCCAAAGCACTGAACCCTCCCCCAAAGAGAGCGGATCCAGTCCGGTTACGTCAATCACGGATCTACGACGTTTGCTTATTCTACCCATCAAGTTTCATCTCAATCTCTCCACTCTAAGCGTTTTCCAAGATTTCCCACTCCAACTCCCCCCATGTCAACAGATCTGGTCGGGATTTAAAATAAGAGCTATGAGACATGAGTTCTTTCTAAATATTAGACTTTATTAAGATCCGGTCACCCATTCATAAGTTAAAAATACCTCAATTTTTCTAATTTTTCCGAATTAACACCCCCCCCCCCAACTCACCTAAAAAGAGCGGATTCAGTCCGGTTATGTCAATCATGTATCTAGGACTTGTGCTTCTTCCCACCAAGTTTCATCCCAATCTCTCCATTCTGTGTTTTCCAAGATTTCCCATTTCCCCCATCCAACTCGCCCCAATATCACCGGATACGGTCGGGGTATTTAAAATAAAAGCTCTGAGACACGAGGTCCTTTTAAAAATCGAATTTCATTACGATCCGATCACCCATTCGTAAATTAAAATACGATAGGTATATTTTTCAACCCCAATGTATTTATTAAAGAAAAACAGATCAAACCCTTCTTAGAGTATCATACTTGTCAGTGTATCAAACAGTTCGTGGTAAAGAACTGTAGTAAGGAGCGACCCGGCTCAATAGTAACCAAAACTCTAAAAAATTGAATTTTGATATCAATAGCTACATCAAAAGAATCGCATTTTAATGCTGATTTTAAATATACAAGTTTCATCAAGTTTAGTCTTACCAATCAAAAGTTAAGAGCCTGAGAAAATTTGGCTTATTTAAGAAAATAGGGAGAAACACCCCCTAAAAGTCGTAGGATCTTAACGAAAATGACACCATCAGATTCAGCGTATCAGAGAACCCTACAATAAAAGTTTCAAGCTCCTATCTACAAAAATGTAGAATTTTGTATTTTTTGCCAGAAGACAAATCACGGGTGCGTGTTTATTTGTTTGTTTTTTTTTTGTTTTTTTTTTTTCTTTTCCCCAGGGGTCATCGTATCGACCAAGTGGTCCTAGAATGTCGCAAGAGGGCTCATTCTAACGGAAATGAAAAGTTCTAGTGCCCTTTTTAAGTGACCAAAAAAATTGGAGGGCATCTAGGCCCCCTCCCACGCTATTTTTTTCCCAAAGTCAACGGATCAAAATTTTCAGATAGCCATTTTGTTCCGCGTAGTCGAAAACCATAATAACTATGTCTTTGGGGATGACTTACTCCCCCACAATCCCTGGGGGAGGGGCTGCAAGTTACAAACTTTGACCAGTGTTTACATATAGTAATGGTTATTGGGAAGTGTACAGACGTTTTCAGGGGGATTTTATTTTGTTTGGGGGTGGGGCTGAGGAGAGGGGGCTATGTTGGAGGATCTTTCCTTGGAGGAATCTGTCATGGGGGAAGAAAAATTCAATGAAAAGGGCGCAGGATTCTCTAGCATTACTATAAGAAAACAATGAAAAATAAACATGAAAACGTTTTTTCAAATGAAAGGAAGAAGTAGCATTGAAACTTAAAACGAACAGAGATAATTACGCATATGAGGGGTTCTAAAAATACTTTAGCATAAAGAGCGAGGTATTTAGGAGGAGATAAATACCTTGCTCTTTATGCTAAAGTATTTTTAGTAATTTCAACTATTTATTCTATGGCCTTTCTGATTCAGGGGTCATTCTTAAAGAATTGGGACAAAACTTACGATTTAGTGTAAAGAGCGAGGTATTAACGAGGGCACAAACCCCCTCGTATACATAATAAAAATATAAGGTTATGAAAGTTTGTTACGTAAGTTAATTCTTAAGTTACGTGTATTTTTTACTAATAAAAACGTTCATTAAAAATTAAAAGTTCTAGTTGCCTTTTTAAGTAACCGAAAAATTGGAGGGCAACTAGGCCTCCTTCTCCACCCCTTATTTCTCAAAATCGTCTGATCAAAACTAAGAGATAGCCATTTAGCCAAAAAAAGAATAATATACAAATTTCATTTTAATAATTTATGTGCGGAGAGCCAAAACCAAACATGCATTAATTCAAAAACGTTCAGAAATTAAATTAAAAAAAACTGATTTTTTTAGCTGAAAGTAAGGAGCGACATTAAAACTTAAAACGAACAGAAATTACTCCGTATATGAAATGGGTTGTCCCCTCCACAATCCCTCGCTCTTTACGCTGAAGTTTGACTCTTTGCCACAATTCTACTTTTTAAAACAATTAAAAGCTTTAGCGTAAAGAGCGAGGGATTGCGGAGGGGACAACGCATTTCATATACGGAGTAATTTCTGTTCGTTTTAAGTTTTAATGTCGCTCCTTACTTTCAGCTAAAAAAATTAGTTTTTTTTTATTTAATTGTGTGAAAGATTGGAATAATCAGCCAGATGAAGCAGTATGAGCCTCTCACTGAATATTTTGAAAGGAAAAATACGTTTTTTACTTTGTAAAAGTGACACACAGCCATAAATTCATGACAGAAGAGCAACTTATAACTAAAAATCTGAGGGTCCTGTGCAAGGGTAAGCAGACCCCAGAAAAGGCCCTGTGTTGTAACTTTATTACTGGGCTAATGACTCTAGATTAAAAAAAAAGAATTGGTGAAGGTCTATATTGGGGGCTAATGAGAAGGAAACATGTCAAGAAAACAATTCTTATTTCATAATATGCAAAATAACTGTAAAAATCACATTTTGAATGCAGCTCACTATACTTTACCCAAACCCCTTTAATGTGCAAGCATATAGCACAAGTTATATATTTCCACAGCCCTGTGCCAACACATTTCTCTTGCTTCAACCTGTGTAGCTTTAAATTGAACCAACTGTAACAAAACAAGAGCCAGAGATACAAGAGTGACTGTTGGTGTATGTATTGGAAATATATACTGTTTTTCAAATTATGTGATCTACTTGCAGTTCAATGTTCTGATTTGTAAATACCTTTTTTGTTTCATTCTATAAAGGCAGTGATCCAAGCACCTGCCTTAACTCTTAAGAAGCTTTTGCTTTAATTCGAAGTTTCTGATTAGTGACAGCTTGAGAAGTTGTGCCAGAGAAGTGTTTTTGGATGGATTTTATAGATTTTACAAGAGATTTTTAGGTAGTAGCCTAGCACATACCCTGGACTTGTTAGTTTCATTTCCTGGTTTAGTTGAACATATTATGTCCAGCAAGGCTAAGCAAATACACATAAGCCCAGTTAAAGGCCATGATAGGTGGGCTGTCTGTTCTACAGTATTGGATGAGAGGTCCTCTACCATAGTGTGACATTTGTGAAAAGTGGATTTGTGGTGATTGTCTGGACCTGTCCCCTGGAGAATATAAATTATTAAGCAAGATGATGCAATCAGTTACTTGTTTCCTGGCCATGTCTAGCCTGCAAAGTTAACCTCCCCCCCTCCTCTTCAGTGAGCAGGCTATGATAGCAAAGATAGCTTCTGTTATGGATAATTACTTGAAGTCTTTCATGGAAGATCTTAAGACGGAGTTTGCCATCACTAGTCAGTTGACCCAACACTTTCCCAACTGAGAACTGAAATTAAATGTGACATTTCTGCTCAGGTTAGTGATTTTGCCAATAGGGTATCACATATTGAAAATTCACTGCAATCACTATGCTCTGTTTCAACTATTCAGGACCTAGTGGCTTCTACAGTGTCTTTTCAATCGTATCAACTTTCTGTAGCCCAATTAACTGAAACTGATGTTTGTCAGATAGCACATTCAGAGCTCCAGAATTTCAAAAGACGTTTGAATATTGTTGCATACGGGATCCCCACCCAGATTGAAGATAAAGTTTTCCTGTATAATTATCTGTTATGCACTTATGGAGTTGACATTGGTGCCACCAGTCAAAGTAAAAAGACTTTCAAATAGCCATCAATCCTCTGATAACCACACCCTCCTCTCCTTTTCTCTGTGCAAATAACTGAATTTAGAAAGCAAATAATACAGAAATCCTTTGAAACAAAAGGATCAGTCAGTTTCTATGGTGATAGTCCTAGGGAAGATCAAATAAAGCACAAAGCTCTAGTTGAGGAGCTGAAACACAGAAAAGCTAATGGAGAGGCAGATTTAATAATTTGCAAGGATGTCATCATTAAAAGAAAAATTGCCAATTGGAGCAATCCCCCTGACTGTTCCAATGTCCCACTAATATCTGTTAATTGTGTACATGTTTATGGACTTGCATTACCAATTTTTTTATCAACTGACTAGTATTGATCATAATAATGTTTCCCTGTCTGATGCTGACTTGTTTCTTCTGCAACAACTTGCTCACCTTTTGTTCCTTCTTTGTCATTTCATAGTGCTGTATTGGACAACTTTACTAGTCCTTTGGTTCCTGCTTACTCTAGTCCTGCATTTTCTCAGATTCCTACTTCACAAGGAATGAGGTTCTTTAGCTCCTATGTTGATAGCCTCCCTAATAAGCTTTCTGAACTTTCCTTTTGTGTGACATCAGAAGAAGGGGATATTGTAGCAATTCCAGAAGTTTCACCAGAAAAACACCATGTCAGTCTTATCCCCAGATGAAATCAAAATCAATGGTTACCAACTCTTTTTTAATCTGAATTCCCCACTTTGCCATAGAGGAATGTGCTTACATACAAGAGGTGGACTAAAGATTAGTCTCATTCAATTTAATTCTCTGACTGCTGATGGAATTGAGTCTATAATAGCAACCATGCAGTAATTATTTTGGAGTTATGTTTTCCTACCAAACAACCTTTTTCTAAGCAACAAAAATATGTAAACTACAAACTAGTCTCTAAAAAGCTTGCCAACATCAACTGGAAAAGCTTATTACTGATGATATTGATGAGAGTTGGTCAAATGTAAAAACGGAGATTCTGCAAGTCCTGTACCAGAATTTTCCAGGCAAAAAGTTTACCCTTTTCAACTACTAAAGTAAGCAAGCTAACAAACAGAAAACACTGAGCATGGAATTGCTATGGAAAAAATAAGACTGCAGAAAATTATAAATTCTTCAATTTTTTTGTAATCAAACAATTAACCAAATAAATGAGTAGAAGAGAAGTTTTGAGGAACAATTGGCTGAGGGAGTAAAGGATAACCTCAAATCTTTCTGGCATTATGGCACTCAAAAATGTAGCTGTCCCAGATATCCTGCACAATAGTCAATCAATTGCTGATCCTGAGCTGAAAGTTGATATTTTCAACCAATATTTCTGTTTTTTTCCTCCAATTCCAGTGTTGTTTATCCCACACCTCCTTTATATCACAAATCAGGATGAAACCAATTCTGATTACTGATACATTGGCTCTAAAGGAACTTACATCCCTAAAACTGAAGAAATCTGCCAGTCCACATTAACCACATATCCTACATGAATGTTGTAGTTTTGTGTCAACCTCTTTCCCCTGCTGTTTAAGTTATCATTAAATCTTAGACTACCTCTGTATTGGAAAACTGCAAATACCATTCCTACATTTAAAAAAGGTAGAAAGGACCTTGCTGAAAATTATTGACCCATTAGCAGGACATCAGCAGTTGTTAAGGTTCTTGAAAGAATAATCAACCCTGCAGTTGTTAAACACCTTGAAGCAAATAATGTTTTACACATTTTACAATATGGCTTTTGTTCAGGAAGATCTGTTGACACCAACCTCCTTGAATTTGTGTTAGCTACAATTATTCTGCATATTATGAAGTAAGAATTGTTTTCTTAACATGTTTCCTTCTCAATGGCCCCTAATCCAAATATTTACAAAAGAAACTAAAAGCCTTACTCCCCAGCACCATTTCTAAACTTTCAGATGTTATAGGGTAAAAGACCACTTTTCTTTGCCATTCTAGAAAGATAGAGGATGAATTTTTGGACAACCCTTATTTTACTAAAGCATAATGCAATGTGAGAGTAGTAACAAGAGCCTTTCTTCTTTGTGATATGTTCACCAATATTTGTCAGCATAAATTAAAATGTGGTCTCTTTTTTCACAAGCAATTGAAAGGAAAAAAATATTTAATATTTTTGTGATTTACAAAATAGATATAAAGCAATAAAAGTTACATTTTTAGAATTGGAAGAAAATATGTTAGAGAATCTGTTAATATGTGAATAAAACTGAAACACCAAAAGGGTATACACATCAAAATAGGATAATTGGTACTTCCAAAAAGAGGTCCTTCTTGGCAAGTCAATAAACTAATTGTTTAAGTGTTTAATCTTAAAAAATTTTAATAGTAATAATACTGGCAAGTAGCTTAGACTTTTAGCTATACATTAATATATACAATTCTTCTCAATTTTTCCTTGGTAACCAAGTGTGAGGGTTTAGTTTTATATAATTTTGCTCAATTGGATACTAGTTTATTACCCTAATTTCTCCAAAATTACAAGATTTAAAGTGGATTTAAATATCCTCTATACATCCTAGGCTTTAGGCACACATGCAGGATTTTTAGTGGGAAATCCAATAAAAATAAATAAATAAAAGGAAGTTTAATTCTATGAGAAATGGGATGCATAACTAGGTTATTTATTTTTTTAATAATTCAAAATTTTGGTAAAATTCTAGTTAATTGACTTCTTGCTATCTCAGAAAAGGTTTAGGTTTGGAAAATGAAACTTTCAGGGATGAATCTACAGACTAAAGTATGTCCTGGGAAGGCATTTTGAAACAACTACCTCTACTCCTTCTCCCTCTAGAGGGCCTTGACCTTTGATGACCTTTAGAAATATGTGTGTTACAAAAGTGAAACCATGTAAATTAGATCTTCTGCTTAATTGAAGTACAACAAAATTATTTTCAGCATCATAGCTTTGCTCAATTCCATTTTATAAGGTTTTAAAGATATGCAAATACATTTCCTAAATTTTGAAAAAAACAACATTGATATGGCTCAAAATTCTACTCAAATAACAGGAATTGCATTTTCTGAACTAAAAGCAGAGAAAATCCAACTAGTAACTGAAAATTAAGGCAAAATGTAAGGTATGCCTGTCATGTAGGCATATTTCAGGGCCCTCAAGAGGGAGAAGGAGTGGAGGTGGGTACTTTAAAATACCTTCTGCAACATACTTTAGCCCGTAGACCCATTCCTGAAAGTTTCATTTTTACTAACCCAAACCCTTTCCGAGATTGCAAGAAGTCAATTAACTAGAATTTTACCAAAATTTTAAATACTGTGCTTGACATCACTATTCCTGTCTATAGGCCCATTTTAGACCCTGACTTTATTACAAAAATTTTTATCAGGCCTAGCCTATCTCAACTGATATTTACTAGAGAGAGAAGCTCCTCAACTACAATTTCAGCTTTTGTTATTATATGCTATTCAATTCAGAAGTGGTCATGCAAAAGTGTTACTACAAAAAAATATAGGACTACAAACCAACATTATCAGCTAATCCTTGCATACAACCTAGGGCTATATCAGACCCATTGAGGAGAGAGGAAGCAAATGTCATGGTAAGAACTATTAACTGGACCTAGGCTATATTTGAAATTGGCCTAGTGGTGAATGGGGAATCAAAGGGTACCCTAGCTAACTATTTCGTTATTTATAACTTTTAGCTCAGAAAAAGAATCTTGGCACAAGATAACACTGAACTCAATTTAATTTTAAATATGGCTTAAAATGGGAGAGCACATACATGAAATAAAAAAAAAATATGATAAACTGATGACAGTGCTTATTTTTCCAAGTGAGGCTCAGTTTTGAATAATGACATTTGCTTTAAGCAGACTTAACACAGGCGTGTTTTTCTATGACAAATCGGTCGGCTGTAGCAAATTTAGGTGGTTTCTGGTTTTATATAGACAATGTGGGTTTTTTTGCTGGAGCTCATCCTGAAGTTCTGTGAGCTCATGGTGCAGCTGGAAAGGTTTTGTAAGCTGCTTGAGGCCAGCATAATCTGTCATTTATGTCTGCCTCTCTGTTACCACTATTCTTGTTAAACGAATGGTAGTAGTTTAACTGCTCCTTCATCGCAACGCAATTTGGCCACATTAGACAGTATTCATTCAGTTGGAACAAAACTATATCTATTGAGTTAATCAAAAGAAAAAAATCCCTTTAATTTTTAACTTTCCTGCCGTTGCCACGTTCAGCGGTGATATAAAAAGCAAAGTTGACCAAACTCCCTTCAATGATTTTAATTGCATCTCAGACAAGATATAGAAAGAATCGCCTAACACAAATTAATTACAGTCTTTAATTAATTATTTTGGAGATACTTTTCCCATAGCCTGCTTTGAGATGATATAAATTTAGTCAAAAACTGCAGGAAAATGTATTGAAAATTCATTCTACTGGTTCCATATTCTTTAATATTTAAGCTTTACTGTTTGTTTTATCTTATGACACGTGTTTTACTGGTGTGTTATTTCGATTTACTGTTTCTTACTGTTTGTTTTAATATATTATAATATATTTTAGCGATATATATTTTGTCGTAAGATATCAAACAGTTCGTGGTAACGAACTGTAGTAAAGAGCGACCCGGCTCAATAGTAACCAAAACTCTAAAAAATTGAATTATGATATCAATAGCTACATCAAAAGAATCGCATTTTAATGCTGATTTTAAATATATAAGTTTAATCAAGTTTAGTCTTACCCATCAAAAGTTACGAGCCTGAAAAAATTTGCCTTATTTAAAAAAATAGGGGGAAACACCCCCTACAAGTTGTAGAGTCTTAACGAAAATGACACCATCAGATTCAGCGTATCAGAAAACCCTACTGTAGAAGTCTCAAGCTCCTATCTACAAAAATGTGGAATTTTGTATTTTTTGCCAAAAGACAAATCACGGGTGCGTGTTTATTTGTTGGTTTTTTTTCTTTTTTCTTTTTCCCAGGGGTCATCGTATCAACCAAGTGGTCCTAGAATGTCGCAAGAGGGCTCATTCTAACGGAAATGAAAAGTTCTAGTGCTCTTTTTAAGTGACCAAAAAAATTGGAGGGCATCTAGGCCCCCTCCCACGCTCATTTTTTCCCAAAGTCAACAAATCAAAACTTTGAGATAGCCATTTTGTTCAGCATAGTCGAAAACTATAATAACTATGTCTTTGGAGATGACTTACTCCCCCACAATCCCTGGGGGAGGGGCTGCAAGTTACAAACTTTGACCAGTGTTTACATATAGTAATGGTTATTGGGAGTGTACAGACGTTTTCAGGGGGATTTATTTTGTTTGGGGGTGGGGCTGCGGGGAGGGGGCTATGTTGGAGGATCTTTCCTTGGAGGAATCTGTCATGGGGGAAGAAAAATTCAATGAAAAGGGCGCAGGATTTTCTAGCATTACTATAAGAAAACAATGAAAAATAAATATGAAAACGTTTTTTCAAATGAAAGGAAGGGGTAGCATTGAAACTTAAAACGAACAGAGATTATTACACAAATGAGGGGTTCTAAAAACACTTTAGCATAAAGGACGAGTTATTTAGGAGGAGATAAATACCTCGCTCTTTATGCTAAAGTATTTTTAGTAATTTAAACTATTTATTCTACGGCCTTTCTGATTCAGGGGTCATTCTTAAAGAATTGGGACAAAACTTACGATTTAGTGTAAAGAGCGAGGTATTAACGAGGGTACAAACCCCCTCGTATACATAATAAAAATATAAGATTATGAAAGTTTGTTACGCAAGTTAATTCTTAAGTTACGTATATTTTTTACTAATAAAAACATTCGTTAAAAATTAAAAGTTCTAGGTGCATTCTTGAGTAACCGAAAAATTGGAGGGCAACTAGACCTCCTTCTCCACCCTTTATTTCTCAAAATCGTCTGATCGAAACTAAGAGAAAGCCATTTAGCCAAAAAAAGAATTAATATACAAATTTCATTTTAATAATTTATGTGAGGAGAGCCAAAACCAAACATGCATTAATTCAAAAACGTTCAGAAATTAAATAAAAAAAAGCTAATTTTTTTAGCTGAAAGCAAGGAGCGACATTAAAACTTAAAACGAACAGAAATTACTCCGTATATGAAAGGGGCTTTTCCTTCTCTTTACGCTAAAGTTTGACTCTTTGCCACAATTCTATTTTTTAAAACAATTAAAAGCTTTAGCGTAAAGAGCGAGGGAATGCGGAGGGGACAACCCATTTCATATACGGAGTAATTTCTGTTCGTTTTAAGTTTTAATGTCGCTCCTTACTTTCAGCTAAAAAAATTAGTTTTTTTTTATTCAATCTTCTAAGAATTGAAGGTAAAATGAAAACGATTCTTCACGATTCCAGGTTCTTTTTTTTAGGAAGAAGGCAAAAAACACCACTATGGTACAAATTCATGAAGCTAAAAACTTGGTTCAGGGAACTCGTAAGACGAAGAAACCAGGCAGCAATGCTCCTTTGTTTGTGCAGGAGTTGCAAGAGTCACAAATCTTTTCACAGTCAGAAGCTCACCTAGGGAACTTTGGAAAGATTCAAATAGAAATACAAATTTCAGACTCTCCTTCCATATTTTCGTTCAATGACCCTGTAACTGGTTTACATACAGAAAAAAAACCGTGACAAGGCAGGAATTTTCAAAAAAATGCTCCCTTCAATTTTCCTGCTGATAGCATCCTCAGTTGTGATAGAAAAAGCTAAGTGGACCATATTCCCTTAAATGGTTATGATTTTACCTCAGATGAGATATACAAAGAACTGATTAAATTACGCCAAAAAAAAACAAATAACAACAAAGCCCTGACATTGATGGCTTTGCTAGCACCATGGTAAAAATTTAGCTTCTTTTTCTGTCAAAACCAGCGACGATTTTTTTCGCCACTTTTCCATGTAGTTTCTTGTCCATCTTCTCGGGAAAAATTGTTAGTGAAAACTTTAGTTAAAATTTGATATAACTTTAATTCTTCAAGGTACAAACCTATGTCTAATGCTACTATAGCCTACAGAGTAATTAAACCACTTATTCGTTAACCATTTTCAAGAATTCTTCAGTAAGAACAGACTATGGTGTAATGCACAGTGTGACAACTGAAAAAAAAGATCCCTCAACATTTAGCTTCTTGACATAGTCAGCAACTTTCAAGGGGGGGGGGGAGGTCGGGATTCTTTGAAAGAGTTTAATAGGGTTCTAAATTAACAACGGCTTTCAAAAGACTGTTGCTTACAACTCCCCTATATGTCTCACAATTGGTATCGGCCTATTTTTGGTTTCAGTGTGTACCTTACTACTGAAGTTGTCAACCCCTTTAAACTTTCAAACTGGTATATCTCATGAAGGAATTTTTGTACAAAAAATGGATGACATATACTTTGATCAGCTCATCAAAAGCTATCGACTGCCGTCGAAAAAAAAAAATCTATCTGTCTTAGTTCAAAAGTTGACTTTTTTGCCGTAGGCCAACTTTCTAACGTCATCACTTAGAAAGGAGCAAAGGATAAACTCTAATTTCTCTAGCAATGAGAGAACTTTTAAAGTTTAAGATGCACATCTGATACCATTTCTCTACCGCAATCCCAAGTGCGAAAAACCGAATGATAAACTCAGCCGAAATCACGGAAGCAATTTCGGACCCGTGGGAAAATGCCGCTTTTTTGCTTCTCTAAATTTTTCTATTTATCACTCAAAGAAGATATATTGGCTGTGGGGCAGGGTAACTGTCGCATATATTTAACACTTATAGATTTTAGTTCATCTTCAATTTGAAACTGGTGCCTGCCTGCTTGCCTGCTAGAACGGAGCTTTCCACTCGAAAGCAGAAACATGGTTTGATGAAACGAAAGCTTGGCTGCATAACTTCAGATAGTCCTCTCTGACATAGGCTATACAACTCCTCTTCACTTCACACACTATAGGCTCTGGCTCAAGGACAAGCAAAAACCATCCTTTTTGGCCCCAGGCAAGAGTTCTACGAAGCTTTCCAAAATGTAAAGTCATATTCATCAATCCGGCCTAAGGTCCACACTTTCCGTAAAAACCGCAGAGGTTAGACCCTTACCACTTTCTAGCAATAAGCTGAAATCGGGGTGCTAGGAACAAAAAAAAAAAAAAAACCACGACAAAACCAAAGTGTTGCTCTCGCAACACAATAACAACAAAGCCCTGACATTGATGGCTTTGCTAGCACCATGGTAAAAATTTAGCTTCTTTTTCTGTCAAAACCAGCGACGATTTTTTTCGCCACTTTTCCATGTAGTTTCTTGTCCATCTTCTCGGGAAGAATTGTTAGTGAAAACTTTAGTTAAAATTTGATATAACTTTAATTCTTCAAGGTACAAACCTATGTCTAATGCTACTATAGCCTACAGAGTAATTAAACCACTTATTCGTTAACCGTTTTCAAGAATTCTTCAGTAAGAACAGACTATGGTGTAATGTACAGTGTGACAACTGAAAAAAAAGATCCCTCAACATTTAGCTTCTTGACATAGTCAGCAACTTTCAAGGGGGGGATTGGTCGGGATTCTTTGAAAGAGTTTAATATGGTTCTAAATTAACAACGGCTTTCGAGCTATCCAAAAGTATAACGAAAGCCACCAAACTGTCTTTAGGATTTCTACCTTTTTCACAGGGAGAACTCAGCAAGTTTAAGTTGGGGATCTAGAATAATCATTGGTTCCAATCCCAGGCGAGTTTCCACAAGAAAGCTATCTTGGCATAGTGTCTGGTCGTCAATTATTTATCTTTCGTAGTGCATTTTTTTTAAATGATATAAAGTCATATTGTTCTAATTAGTCAAGTGCAAATATAGCATCCCTACAAATTGATAAAAATGTAATTTTCAACTGACGGGACTGAAATTCGGCGGTAATAATGTTAAAAATGTTGTTGCATTAACTATATTTACAGAGACCCTCCTAGCTGTTCATACAAATTTGGTGCTACCCCAAACGCTGCAGTGGTTAAAGATTTTGTCGTCAAAGGGGTCAACTAAAAGTGACCCCCCTTAATATATATTACTGTGCCTATTTATCAAATAAACAATTAAAGAATATTCGTGACCATCTATAATACGTTTTCTTTTGATGACAACTTTTAATATTTTAAAAAGATCGTCAAAGCAAAAATATTTTTGATACCGCAAGCAGTGATCTTCAACAATTCCTGGTAGTTAGGAAAAGAGACACAACAAACTTTGGGTAAAATAAAAAATTAGAAGGAAACCATCTTCATCTGAGAGTATCTTCAAAAGGAAATAAGAAAAATCAAATAACGCAGAACCTATGTGCTGAAAACACTATTCATACAAATTTGGTGGTACCTCAATTGCTGAAGTGGATATGGTTAAAGATTTTATCGACAAGAGGGTTACCTAACAATCAGCTTTTGCATGAAGCCAAGAAGAATCTCGAAGCTATTAATGTGAATTTGGTGCAACCTCAATTACTGGAGTAGGTACGGATAAAGATCCTAGAATAAGCTTTGAAAAAGACTTAAGATTCTAATGCAGGAGCAACATTCGATTTTCTCTTTTTTTCCCACTAGTACGCCGATTTCAGCTTATTGCTAAAAAATGCTAAGGGTCTAACCTCCACGGTTTTAACAGAAAGTAGGGTACTCAGGCCACATAAATAAACTTGACATTGCAATTTGGAAGCGCATAATTCTTGCCTGGGGCCAAAAGGGTAGGATTTCGCGACGAATTAAGCCTCAGCCTAAGTTAAAGTCTTGTTTCGTAGCCTATGCTGAGGAGGACTATCTGAAATTGTACAGCCAAGCTTCCTTTCCATCGAACCATGTTTCTGCTCTTGACCGGAAAGCTCTGTTCTAGCATACAAGTAGGCAACCAGTTTCATGTCGGTTGGACTAAAATGGAAAAATGCTTAAGATACCTCGATTTTCACGTTTTCCAAGAATTCCGGTTTCCCCTTCCAACTCCCATCAATGTCACCAGATGTGGTCAGGATTTAAAATAAGAGCTCTAAAGCACAAGATCCTTTTAGATATCAAATTTCATTAAGATCTGATCACCCTTTCGTAAGTTACAAATACCTAATTTTTTCTAATTTTTCCAAATTAGAATGGTTGCCTGATCTCAGAGCCAAAGAAATTGGAGCTTGGATAGGCTAATCAAAATATGAGACATCAGTTTTTCCGTACAAAAATCCATTCAAGCGAGACATCCTTTTAAAAATTTCGAAGTGTTGACAACCGTTTCGGTAGACATTGTGGGGTCAGCATCTTTTGCAAGTTGGTGTGCCTATTATTTAATTCTGATGTATTTGAGGGTAAGAAAAACTTGATTTCATTTCCGCTACATAGAGGTGCGTACAAGTAAAAATAGATTATTCGAGCACAGTCATCTTCTTGGTTAAAGGGGTTTGAAATTTCTGCATTATTTATTTATTATATTTATTTAACATTTGATTGAAAGAATGAAGAATTGATGCTATTCAAACCCGGTAACCCCATGGATGCAATCTTGACAAAACTTTGTCATAAGCATTTTTCACACGTAAAAAAAAGAAGAAAAAAAAATGAATGGAACAATTTTTATTTCAAGCAACGGCTTTTTATTATGTCAAAACATTAAACAAAGAAATAAAATTGCTATAACTAACGTATTTTCCTGAAAAGCACTAGTGGATTCTTTAGAAGGCATAGGAGGCGCTAGCACTACTCCTATTTGTGGTAATTTTTATTCGTTTTAAGTTTGACGTGATTATCTACTGTACTTTCTGTTCGCTTTGGGTTTTATTTATTTATTGTATATGATTTTTGTTAATTTTAAACTTGAATAATTGTTTGACTTTACTTCTTCTCGTCTGAGATTAATGTAGCTCTACTTTTGCTTGAAAAACTTCTTTTGTGGGAGACGTCTTTAAAAATTAATTTCTGTTCAATTTTAATTGAAATTGCTTTTGTTATTGGTTAATAAAATGCTTATTTGTAAAGCCTTTTCTCTTTAAGAGCCACCACTTTGAATTACTATTTATATTTTGATAATATTTTAATATAGTTGTTCTACAGAACTTTGGATAGATGGGCACGGGAAATATTATTCAAAAGAATGGATTGAAAGTCTATATAATTGCTGAGAATAGAACGGAAGCCATTCTAACCCTTTTCATGTTTTGACATTTATGACAAACATATACTGATTGACCGTTCCCTTACAAGGGTCTTATTCTGTTATATTTTGATTGATTACTTATTTGTTCAAATAATGTATTTGAGCTCATTTATTAATAAAAAGGAGGAAAAGAACAAGTCAAGAATCAATGCAATCAAATGTGTTTCCAGTTAAGGTTGCCTTGGTTTTGAAACTTTGACTGAGGTTAATTTACGACTTGAAATCATGGGTGCAATTTGCTATAGGGCAGGGAGGGGGTAACTGCCTCCAGACCTCGGTTTGCCACCGAGCTGAAATTTAATTTATTCAAAAATCTTGTCAAAACTAACATAAGCCTGGATAATTCAAGGGTCAACAGAAACAGGTCAGTTTTCTTTAGTATATATTTACTTTTATAGTATTAGAAATTATCTATATAGTACTTTCATAGTACCAAATGGATCATTTTTCAATTTTTACTTGAATTGGGAAAATTGGTTCCATCTTTGCACCCCCTCCCCACATTTTGACAAAATTACACCACTACTTGATATTTTAATCAGATCAACATAAAAAAGGAAATTGTACTATAGAACCCATACAGCCACTTTTTAAACATAAATTTGTTTTTATGAGCTCCTCTTGGTCCTCCGTCCTAAATAAAAATTTAAAATCCTCAGCCCCGATGATATCCGTAACTGTGTCTATATCATAGTGATTAACTTTTTTTTATATACAAAGTTGATTTAATTTAACTTTGCAATTGATAAGCACCCGGTATACTGGTAAATGATATATGGCAAATATAAACGGCTTAAACTTAGTTGGACACAGTGGTGTAATTTTGTTTAAATCTTGGGAGGTGGGGGGGGGGGGGGAATTGTAGTCGATTTTCATGAAAAATGACAGCAAAAAATAAGCCATATAGTACCATAAAGGCAAAAATATACTAAAGAAAATCGATCTGTTTCTGTGGATGCTTGAATTATGTAGGCCTACCTTGGTTTTGATAAGATTTTGAAGACGCTAAATTTCAGCTGGGGGCAGTTGCCCCGTGCCCATAGCAAATTACACCTCTGGTTAGACAAGCAATACATTTTAATTAGTTTGGTTTATGAAATGTCAGCTGTTGTAATTGTTCCAATCTTGATCCCAGCCCAAATTTGACTAGTACTTTAAGGTTCAGAGTCCAGCATAAAGGGTTAAAAGGTTTCAAATGAGCTTTTAACAACTCAAAGATTTTGCAGCGCAGAAAAAAGGATGTGTCACTACCCAAACTGAAATGTGATTTGTCGTTTTTTGTTCAAAATGGGCAGCTAAAAACCTCCGGTAGAGTCCTCGTCAATGGTAATTCCAATAATATACCTTTGATTTCGATCCGGAGCTTTTCTCGAGGGATCTCTAGCTCTTTTTCCTGTAATCGTGTCTTCGCAATAAACTTTTCCTATTAGAATGAATCGAAGCAGTATTTACATTCTTCGACCAGCATTAAACGAAAAATTTTTCTCACTAGACAATTTCTTTAAGACGTGTTTATAAGCCTTCAGTTACTGTGGGCCATGGTTCGCTCTTTATTAAGTGGCTCTTGAGCGGGCAACAATGGTATTCAGGGAGCCACTTTTTGATTTCTTTGGGATCTTTCTCTCACCAAAGGGCCTTACTTCATCCTCTAAAAATAGAAATAAGGACATTTTCTAAAGACATGAACTTATTCATTATTCTTGTCTTTGAATCCTATTGTTTGGCATTAATAAAAAATTAACAATAATCAGAATTATTTTTTTATTACTGGATTGTAGAAGAATTGCCACCTTTACAGCTAAATAAGAAACCAACAACTTTATATCCGGATAAACTTAATTTCCACAGATCTATCAATAGCACTCCCTCTCCTACAATGGGAATAAAAAGAACCCAAAATTCACAAAAATCACATGGTTATAAAGAGTCAAGGGGTCTTCTTTGAGTAATGCACCTATATGCATATTTAATTCTTTTTCTCCTTCAATGTAAATTATCAGAAATTCACAACAAGTGCATTCAGTAATGCACCATAATGCATATCCAATTCTTCTTCTTCTTCTTCGCCGTGAATTACCACATCCATGTGAGTTATCAGATCAAAAAGTGTCAGTAGTAAATTCAAAATTGTGAGATAAAAACTCATGCCAATGTTTTATTCTCCTAGCAACAAAAATGTAATCAAATAGGAAGAAAAAAAAAGCATAACTAATAGTAGGTACATAAGAATTTATCACTTTTCGGACGATAAATTAGTTCAATTGCAAAAGGTGCAAAATAGTAAGCCAATACACCAATATAAGAAAGAAACATATGGTATTACAAAGTCTACATAACAGCCCTTGAAAAAAAACAAAACAAAAATTAACCATAAATTAAAAAAAGATAATTTCAAATTACTGATATTTTTCTCGTCAATTAAATCACATTTCAGTCTACCACAAGCATGTGAGGAAGTTATTCCAAGCAGACCCCTATCCATCATCATCATCAACGGGTATGTTGATTGCATGAGTAGTTTCTGGTAACAGACCTAAAAATCAGCCTTACTTTACTGATCAACAAATTTCCCTTTCATTACTTGCCAAAACGAGTTAATGACAATCAATCAAATATTGGAATCAGCTAAGGAATTAAGTTCAGTCCCCATGTTCAGTGTACTGGACGCCCGCTCTTTCGACTTCCTTAACCAGGACAACAGAGCTATCCATTATTTTTTCGTACCTAATGTAGTAAAAACAAAGTAGTAGTTAATAATAGAACGAAAATTTGTTGCCGAAAGGACTAATAATGGTGAATTTAAACTAATATACAAGCAGCAATAATCTTGTCTGGATTCAGTTAGTCTCTAGTCAAATTATTTCAAGGACTGTAGAAAACATCCTTATATAATCAAAACGGAAAAAAACGCCAAATACACATTGGCGACTTTGAGAAAAAAAGATACAACATTACAAAAGAATTTCTCACACTTATACTATTACCACTTGGTAATAGTTGGTAAATAAATCACAGTCTCTCGCATCCAACTAAATCACTAAAACATACTACAAATCACACCAAGAAATCTTTGAGATACGGTTGAGATTACTTCTACTGCTCCTTCTTTTTGCCAATTGGAATTGCAGAACGGATCCTGAAAAAAAAGAAGAAAAAGATAAATCATATGTAGTCAAAATATAATTTGAGTGGTTCACAAGCCGTTCAGATTATTTCCACATTTTTTTTTAAGTTTTTGCGCCAAGGCAATCGATTGACTCTTGACTTTGGACAAACTCCATGCCGAAATTTGCTCCAAAAATGACCACGCTTAAACATAAACGTAATCAAACAATATACATAAGATTATTAGGTTGTGGCTACTTCCTTTTTGGGTTAAACAATATGGTCAATCAATTATCTGTAACTGAAAAAAGGAGAGGGGTACGATCAAGTAATTTCTCAATTCCCTCAAACCTTCTTAGGAAACCTCACTCTTTATCTGTCTAGGTACTCTTTATCTGTAATTGTAATGTGCCAATACAATTTGGCAAATTCCACTGCCAAATTGTATATTTAATAGTACATACCAAAGTGCATAAGAAACTAATACCAGTAGGATCTTCAGTAATTTACATTGGAAGATAGGGATTAAAAAGGATTGGCGCTACTGACAGTGTAGCGTCTAGCGACTCCATTAAAAAAATTGAGGATTACAAAGAAAATTAGACAATTGATAATTAATAAACAATGTTTCAGGATTAAGGCTGGAGTTTCTCACTAAAAAGTTAGCTAATGCTTTCATTTATATTCTAGAATTATTTCAATTTAGTCAAAGTCCAGTCTCCTCAAGAAAGACTAGGTTAGCTTGGGAAACTGTGAAAAAATCAATTAAGACTATTTAACTTCAAATTTATGAGCCTATTGGTGATACGATTCTGTTTTCCTTACCCTCGCCTACATCTTAAAGTACTCGCCCAAAAAATTCGGTACCAGTTTAGGGCAGGCCAAAAAAGGAAAAAATATCCGTATCCCGTTTGGCATTGACAATTTTTTTTTCAACGCTAGCGCAAGTTTCCATTGTTTCTCAAGGGGCGAAAGGGAACCTGGCTTCTAAACTGAATTTCGACTCTAGCTTAATTGTTGCGACCTAGCTTAATTTTCAGTCATGTGGAAAAGACATTATTTTTTTTTTGGTTGATTAATTTTGCCAAAAAATTGTTCCGACCTCGAGATCGCATAAAAAAAACATAATAAGAGAAGGATCTGATTGGACTTTTTAAAAAGATTTTACAATGAATAAAGTATGAAATGGTAAATTTAGGCATTTTTATCGAAAAAAAAAATAAGACAGAACAACAAAGATTGGTTTATAAATTCCTTTTAGAAAAATTCTTGATACCTATAATAAAAAAGAGTTCTTCCGGTATATAAAATGTTTTTTTTTCTTAGCAAAATCGCGTGTTTTTAAAGATTTGATTCGTGTTGGAACGGGTCGCTCTTTTATTTACGAGCTGTATATTAATAATAACAAGCAAATAACATAAGAAAAACAGGATAAATGTATCTCTAAATTCCATTTTTGAAATTTTCATTGACTGCTAAAAGAGGCGACTCCACATTTCTTAATATAGAAACAAAAGTAAAGATCCATTGGGATTCATTAACACAAAAGTGCAAAGCTTAAAGTAGTTAATATTTAAACAATTTGAAACATTAACTCCAGAATTACTGATATTTCCTAAGATGAAATAAAATTTAAATTTGGACTATTTTACTAGAAACGATTGGACACAATCATTTCCCCAGCGAGATCATCTTACAAATAAAGAATAAGTGCCAAGATATTTTCTTAGCTTTCAACTTGCACGTGGAAACAAAGTGAATTATTTCATGCCAGGGAGAGTAGGGAACCAATTTATATAAAAAGACCCACACATCAATAACAAAAAAAAAGAAAAGAAGAAATGAATTGAACATTGACAGAACTTACTAGGAAGTAATGTTTATAGCCTAAATTTTCTTTAATAGATTAGGTTGTCAATATTTTTACGATTTGCAATATTATAAACAAAAAAACAATTTTTTTTAAGTCCCAGTAAACGACATCAGAACAAAATCCTTGATGTTTTTTTTTGGCGAAACAGCATTCCCAGTAGGGAACATCAGCTGGCTTTATTCAAAGAATGGCCGTATTCAGGGGGAGGAGAAGGGACAATTTAACCCCTGCCCCCCGAAATTTTTAACCGACTCACACAAATACATGTATATATATATTTTTAAATGAAAATACCTTGATAATCACTGATCTTTTTTGTAAACTCCCCTCCAAAATTAATTTTGACCCCCCCCCCCTCAAAAACAAAAATCTTGGATATGACCTTGATCCAGAGTATCTATATTTTTAGTTTGTTTTCTCCTAATTTAGGTTTTCCCCTACATTTTCTTTAATTTATTTTAATATAATTCGAATTTTCTTTTTTTCAGAGACTGCTCACAGCCTCTTAGAGTAGAATCCTGCATATATGCCTGGCCCTGGTCTAGTTTCTTAAAATTCTGAGGTCCTAGGATCTCTCTGTAGAACTAAATTTCTCTCATTTTATTGAATGATTTCTTCGTTAAGCTAGCGTTCAACATGTACAGAACAATTACATAGACTCCAGGGGTGAGGGACTTCAGCCCCCTTTGAAAAAGTTTCAAGATTCGTACGATTTTACCCCATAATCTAGATTTTTCACTTTTTGACGACCCCCCCCTCCCTCCAGAAAAAACTGCATAAATACTTGCACAAAAGAATTTAATAAAGACGGGAATAAAAGGCAGTCGCACTGAAAGAGAGATATCATGAAACAGAGAGAACACATACATTTTTTGGATCTGTTTCGTTATACCAGTACCACGATTTAAAATTTGTTATTTAGTCGTTCACGGCCAATAAGTTGAAACAAAGAGAGAAGCATAGTAAAATATACATGAAATGTATAATTTGTGCTATATATTTGCATACTCGGGGGTTTTCGGGTAAAGTAAATTCTAGGCAAAATAGCAATATAAGTTTGCAAATCAAGATCAGAATGTTGGAAGCTAAAGTGATGACAGTGGTCAAGTTTGGTTCTGAAGCATAGACGCTCCGAAATACGGATATTTTCCAGAGAAATTGCCTACGGATTGTTTTGAATACCCGAATGACTGACCGTATTTCAAACAGTGGGCTGTACGAAAAGTGTGGTTCCATCCCACTTTCTAGGGCTATAATGAGAGAAAGGTCGGGTCGAGATGGCTAGGGCACGTATGCTGATGAAGAATGACAGATTGCCAAAAATTGTCCTTTTCTGCCTTCAAAGGATAAATGAAAAGCAGGTCGTCCTCGGTTTGGGTGGGAGGACGTCGTAGGAAAATTTTAAAAGGGAAATGAGAACTTCTTCTGGGAGGATGTTAAGAGGGAGGCTGAATAGATTAGGATGGAGGAGCGTGCGTAGCTGTGTTGGCCTCAAGGGGTTTGGTGCTGCGGTGGGAAGGGGTTTGGTGCTGCGGTGAGTTGTTAGTAGTAGTGCATCATTCCTAAAAGCGCTTCCATTACTTTACCTCTTCTCCCTTAATGTGCAAATATATAGCCCAAATTATATATTAGCCATACATTTTGCCATAATCTTTTATTTTAACTTAATACCCGTAAATTTAAGGAACTTAATCCGCGAGTAGACGAAACAAACACAGACCCGTAAATAGAGGCACAGGCATAACGGATATTCATCACTGTTCAAACGCCATACGGGCTGACAATTTTTATCTTTCATTCTCCTTATAAGTTTTTGCAAATATTTCATCGAAAATAGACAGTCACGCATTTCCTACATAGTTTGAAGGGAGTCCAGAACTTCCGACACAATCAATGTTTCTCTATATTATTGACATATGTCTAGTAACCTTTAGATTGACTTAATGATGTCATAGATACGCTGATTCATACACCCAACTTCTCAATTGACATTTAAATGATTCAGAACAAAAAGATAAGAATAATCTGAAAGTTACTATTGGAAAGGATTTAACATTCTTGAATTTAGTTTTTTATCCACTTCTATAAGAATTCGTTAAGCAAAAACAGAGCAAGAGCAATTAGACAAATGCACATTTTTAAATGCTCGAATTCGCGAAAACTGTTAATTCTTCCAGCAAAAAAGTTAACTGGACAATTAATACAATATAAAATAATAAATAAAACCATAAGAAAATATAAAAATATAAACCATAAAAAATAAAAACCATTCACTACCTTTTCTGCAGCAAAAAAGAAAAGAAAGAAAGATAGGTAACTTACTCAGTAAGACAAAAAAAAGAAAAGAAAAACTACCAGTTATGTTTCTTTTTCTTGGAAAGATTTGATCTAGATATAAAATCTTTCTTAATTTAATTTAGTGATTGACCCCCGGTGTGGCAAGTTTCGGTTGGCGACAGGTTTGCTACTTCTTCCCATAAAAAGATCCAGCAACCGAAACGTCGATTCGATGCCCTATACCCCAGCAATGGCTCCGAAGAATCTTTCTCCTTTCTTCAATTAATATAAACGACCGGAAAGAGATACGGCAAAGGACCAGCCAAAATCCTACTTGGGCTGCCACTGATGTTACGTTTTTCCATAGCTGTAGATGAGATTAAATAAGCCTCTTTTCTTTCCCCTTTTCCTAAAGCTCTATTTCAATTATATCAACAATGCTTACCTTAATAGCTCGTTAATGCAAGTTTTTTCTTTAATTTTTTTTTATTTTCGGAAATGTGTAGAACAAGAATTCCAGAATCTATTTCTGTTCAGAAAAACTGTGCTTACTATCTGTATGTGTTTATTTATTCCAAATGAGGAATACTTTTTCTTGACAGGCACCAAATTATATCCTATTTCAAAACAGGCACGTAAACGAAAAAAATACATAAGTATAATAGAGTAATTCACAGGAGGGGCTCAAATCCGTAAACCCCTCCGTGACCACTCAATAAACAAAATATAAAACTAGGTTACAGTAGAATAATACGGGATTTGGCCAAGATTAAGAGGGGATCCAGAAAATACCTTTTGACAGCTATTACATGAGGAAACAGTATGTACTTTTGATTCCTGGCTACATCACTGATTGAACCTTTTATCTAGATTGGCCAGCACTATATTTTCGAATCCGAGCTGGGTCAGTAAAAAAAAAAAAAAAAAAAAAAAAAAAAAAAAAAAAAAAAAAAAAAAAAAAAAAAAAAAAAAAAAAAAAAAAAAAAAAATATAGAGCCAAGCAGTCGCAAAGCCCATTGTGTAGGTTTTGCTACCAGTAGGAAGAATCTCTCCAACATATTCTATTTGATTGTCAGGACCTTTTTCCAAAAAGAAGAAAGCTTTTAGCTAAGATTTGCAGCCTACTTTAGCAGCACTACACTTTAAAAATCAGTTATCAAAAAATTCTACAATTCTGATTTTCTGAGTTTCTGAGATTTTGGAGTTTCTAAAGAATATTAACGTTACCTTGTGATTCCATTACATTTTTACCTGAAAAAGACAATGAAAATGAGCTCGCTTATTAATGTAGATCTGCTGTGCAGAAGAGAGCGAGAGTGAGTAGGAAGAGCCGTATTGGTACCAGCCGGCTTCTAGGCCTTAAACAGCTTGGGACAGGTTTCTCAAGTACTCGCACTTCCCACAAACCAAACAGAAGGGAGGAGAAGATAACAAAGAAGGATATACCCTCATACAAATTCTGGAATCGGAACTTCGTGATGCAAACATTTTTGGAGGCCTGTTCTCCAACAGGAAGAAGAGGTCGTAACAGACAAGTGAAGTCCTTAGACCAAAGCATAAGGAAAGAAAAAGAAGAGATACCAAGTTAATGGCCACTTAAGTGTTCAGGTGAATACGCGTAAAATTTTGGGTAACAGCCATTAAATATCTCGAGGTGGGCATCAGGATTTTAGAAATGCCTAGGTGGGGCGTAGCCCAAATTCGGTTGGGAACCACTGGTCTAACTTGATATTTTCTTCTTTGATTTTTTTTAAGACTGATATAATTATTTTAATAGATTTTATGTTGATTGTTCTATACCCGAGAAAAAAAACAACCTTGATTTCCCTAATTTATTTTTTATTTGCTGTATTCTTTTCTGATTGCGAAAAGGGGAATACAACAATCCAACCGAACACTCAAAAAAACAAAACAAAAAAAAAACATACTTTTCAATTAGAAGCCCTTTACTACAAACTGGGAAGTGACTATTTTTTCATTTTTTAGGGATACTCCTCCCTTTTAATTATACTGTGGTTGTGGGATAATTCTTCTGATTTCTCCCTCTTAATTGGGTTCTGTGGAGGGATACTCCTACATTTTAGAGAAATTGGGAAACTTACTTTGAGGATATTTCTTGATACTTGCTTTGAATCATTGCCAAATTAGAATCGATTACTGATTGATTCGTCTCGTACACTTTCGGAAGGGAAAATACAGCCATGTATCCTTAAAAAAAAGGGAAGTTAATAATAATATATTAGCAACCAGATCTCAAGGACAGGAATTTATAACAGGCAAATGGGAGGGGGGCAAGATACAAAAAGAAGTGAAATATTATTATTAAGCTGGTAAATTACCTCTACACTCATCCCCAGAATATATTTCCGTTTTTTTTCTATTTTGACAAAATATACACCTCCCCCTCTCTTCCCCAGAAACGAAGTCTTGTGTACATGCATCGGTCTTTTCTAATTTGTATAGTCCATTTCCATGAAGCTGTCAAAGAAAATAAAAAAAAATTACTTACTTTTGGCCCAAGCTCTGTATTTGTAATAAAGTAAAGATATATTTAGAAACACAAATGGTTATCTCATTGGAGTGAATACACCAGGAGTGAATACACCAAGAGTGATATTTCATGTCCAATTGACTAAGAACACTTGAGCACCTTTATCACTCCAGCAAAAAAAAAAGACAAGCAATCTCAATAAAATAAAATGACAGATGACCGATAGCACGTGACGACAAAAAGATGAAAAAAAGGGAAAGACTAAACAGTAGCACCATACCCCTCTAATACTCAAGCGAATTTTATTTTTTGTCTTAATTCGTGGAATTCGAATATAATTCGTCTGTTTAACAAACTACAATTAAACAAATTCTCAAATAACATTTGCATTTTAGATGCCAGGTGAGGCAGAAAAACGCCTGGTCCTACTGCAAGAAGATGAAGAAGAACCAACCACCAAGACAAGTAGCTCCTTTTAAAAGCGTAAAATACACATATTTGTTTCAGACTCGTCAAAATAACCCTCCACAAACAGGCAATGAAATAATTAGCAAAATCATACCTATCAGGTACTCGAACAAATGGGTATTATGATACTGAAATGTTGAAAATCAACGAATTTAGAAAGAAGACATACGAAAATATAAAAGACTTGTGAAGAAAAGACAATATTTGTCAACATCTTTACTTAACTCATATCTATCTATCTTATTGAATGAGCGATAATAAATAAATAAATTACAATTTGATTGTCGATAATATAGAAAAATTTGTCGGTTAAATATGCAAAAAGGATTGCGAAATAAGATAAAATTAAATTGAAGTTCTTGAAAAAACTTCACCGAGCCAGCTTGGTCCCCTATTACTTAATATATAAATGTCATTATGCATAATGCCCAATGTTACATTATATGGTACAATCATTTTTAAGTACTGTCTTTTTTTTTGTTACCCGGGTAGAGCAAGATTCAGTGCCTTCCCGAAAAGTTAGATCCCAATACCGTTAGATAGTTGAAAATTTCAGAAACAGATATAAAGCTTGAATTACGACCAGGCAAGAATATTGAATATTCAAATTTCCACCCCTCTTCCTTCAGAAGAGTAAGCTGTCGTTAACTTTGAATATTATTGAGCTATAGGACTTTAGCTACCCGGAACAGAATTACTATAGCAGAATTATGTTAAGTACATTTTTCAGATCCAGGTTCTACCACTGCTCTAATTACCTAGTGACTCTTGATAAAAATCCTTCCTTCAGGACAGTAGGCTGTCATTAACTTTGAATATTGTTGAGCTACAGGACCTTAGCTACCCAGAACAGAATTACTATAACAGAACTATGCTGAGTACATTTTTCAGTCACAGATTCTACCACTCCTCCAATTACCAAGTGACTCTCGATAAAAAAAAAGAAAAAGAAAAAAAAGCCAAAGATTTCACACTAATTTCAAGCCAAATAAATAAGGAAGGGGTGGAGCTAAGAAAATGAAAACTTTTTTCCATAAGCTAATCCAGCTCGAAGATTTATTATAGAATTTATTCATTCACTCAGAACTTCTGGAACACGACTTGTCAAAAAATCACCAAACCTCAATAGTGCCGATCAGGCATTACGTTTCATACCACATTTATCATCTGGTCGATAATACTAATATTTCAGTCTTAGGAAGCTCCTATTAATAAATAGGACCAAAAACTGACTGTTTAATTATAATTATCATTACTGACTGGACTTGGATTGTTGACAACTTGTCGGCTTCACATTTCCGTTTATCCATCCGATCGTAAACAAGCAGAATTTTCGCACTAATTGTCTTCTTTGGATTACAAACTACTTTCTTATATATATATTTTATGTAGGCTATAATATTTTGCCTTTCAGAAAAACAAAACACCTTTCACTTACCTTACCGATGTCAATTTTTTTGTATTCCTTTCTTCTAGAAGGTATGAAGCAAAAAAATCCTTCCATTTTCCAAATCAATTTCAAGTTTATTATCTATTATTGATGCTAGGTTTGAAAAACATTTTCTTTTCACATTAATTTCATGTTTTCTTACATGTTTTCTGGATGCTAGGTAGCAAAAAAAAAAGAAAAAAAAGCTTCATTTTATGTTTTTTGTGCTCTTTTCCAATACTAAAAAGGGCAAAGTAATAATCCAGTCAAAATACTCACATAGGCATGAAGAAAAAGTGGCATAAATACCAGACATATGACCCAAAACTGATTTGACAGTAAGTGATAAATTTTTTATTAAAATGCACATCTGCTTTTGTCTTTAAGGAAAAACAAAAAAATAAGAAAGCGCGCTTAAGGAAGCCCAACTAGCTAATGTGGCTATGGACGCTTTTTGGCTTGCGAGTTCAAGCGACTTTCGGTCAACTCAATATTTAATTTAGTTCTTGTTAGTGCAACTATCTGAGCTTATGAATAGGGTGCAAAATTTGACCCGACACTCCAGACAGGCGGGCCAGTCCCCTTAGGCTTTGGACTGGACGCTTGTTTGCCTGCATTTCCAGGCAACCTAACGGTCATTTTTTAATTCTAAAATTCGGTCAACCTGCATGAGACTAGGCAGACGTGCCTCTCCAAGAGCTAACACATAATTATTTGTCCAATTTCAGAGTCATAGCTACTCCCGCGGTTTACCCATGCCTTTTACCAAAACACTTAGAAATCTATAGGACTCCCCGTACGCCTGCAAGTTCAGGGGACTTGTTAGTCATGTATCAATCCTAAAACACGGTAGTCTGCCTGAGACTCTAAACAGGCGAGCCTATTAGACTTAGGTCACTTGTTCGCCTGTGAGTCCAAGCAAATTCAGTTCCCCTTTTGCATACAAGTTCAGTCAACATTGTCCATCATAAACAAACCTTAGCTATGTCCAAAGATGGATGGATGGACGATAGACTATTCATCAGCAGAGGGAAATGACATCATTTTTATATGTTCCTGAAAAAGGCTTATGCCAGCTGTGCCTCTCTCTCAGACCATCAACTGTATATGCTTTTTCTCCAATTAGTCATGGATTGATGGCAACTTGATTTGAATTCAAAAAGCAGCTTGAAACGATAGTCAGGCAGACTACCGTGTTTTAGGATTGACATGTTTTAGACCTATGACGAAAAAAAATATCTGGAAATCTCATTTATTTCAATGGAAACAGAAGTCTTACATATAAGGGGTTTATTTTGATATTTCACCAGAAACAACTGAATTATAGATTTTATTTTGTGACTAACTTGAGTTGGTGGGATTCAATTCCAATTTTTTATGTTTCTGGTTTTTTGGTTCTCCTTTGCACTCAAGGCGCCTTGTTTAATACAGGGTAAATATTTCCTCTCTTTTTTTCATAAACCTTAGAACCGTCTCTCTGCAATTTTGATGAAGAGTAACGACGAAAAATTAACATGAAGAAGATTTTCAGGTCAAACCTGAGAACCCTGATTCTTTAAGAAATTCCTCTTGGTTGTTTCCAAGTTACAAAGTTTTCAGGACAGTATGAAACTTTCATCAGTGCTGGCACGTTCAGCCACGAAAATGAATAAGCAAAACTAATTAGTCAAATTTGAAAACGCTTTGCATCCGTAAAAGAATTCAAACATTGGCGATCTGCTGGTTCTCAACAGGGCTTTGGAGTCGGAGTAATACAGTGACGGTCCTGGCCTCTCTTGCACCCGGGACAAAATCTTGATTAGAGCCCCTCCCCCCAGTCTCCCACAAAATTTTTAGGTCAAATTTTAACGAAGTTTCCATTTATTAAGGAAACTATTTTCAATTTATCAATTAATAATTTATTTTTTAATTTATTATATAAATTATGAATTAATTAATATTGTGTTAATTATTTTCATTCATTAACTGCACTCTCTACTTTATTAATAAAATTTCAAAATTACAAAATGATTACAACCGTTAGATTATTTGTTTGAAATGTTGCACCCCTAAATTTCTGCACCCGGGGCAAGTGTACCCTCTGTCCCTCCGCTAATACCGCTCCATAGAAACATAAATAATGCAAAACCTTTGGAGTCGGAGTTATGGAACACATAATGACTGTAGTCAAGCATGGACTAAAAAGCGGCAATAATAGACAAAATCCATATTGTAGGCTAATTCAAGTGAATAGGATTTCTTTTGCACCATAGTACTACAGTGCTACTACAGAAACAGTTTATTCAATTATTTGTATCACCATTGAAAAATATACAAATATTATTTGCAATTACATTACATATAAAATGCAGAAAGATTGAAAAATGCTTAATAGATTAACAGACAAACCCCTTTCGGACTCTACAGCAATTCTGGAAACGCAGAATATAAAATTTATAAGATAAATATTAAATAGAAACAGGGTTATTAAAATCATATCTAGAGTTTGATAAAACTATGTGCTTTTTATGAAAAGGGAAGTATTACAGCACAAAGTCGGAGCAATTATGTTTTAAGTTACAGGAGTCGGTATAACTTATAACTGACTCCAAAGTCCTGGTTTCCAGACATTTACACCTTCAAAAGAGCGCTACATCTTCTTAAGCTAATTGGTGGAATAGATTTTTAGCTTATATCTGCTGATTTTCAACCAAAAAACCAAAAGCTGCAGGACTATACATAATAGCGTTTTTGATCAAATGCAGGTACACGACAGACAAAAGAACTTAACATTCAAATTTGAATACTCTTTGCTATCGCCAAAATAAGGACATGAAGCAAGTCATATTTACCTAAAATCACAAGCGTTAGTCCATTAAACCAACATCCAACATAAGTAAGAACCCAAAGAGCAAGTCCAAACTTGAGCGAGTCGAAGGAGTCTTCAATCAGTAAAACATGACGCAGATATTGAGTAGCGCAATTGATCTCCTGAACAATGATATCTGAGGTTTGGCGGGCCTTGTCCTGGGAAATATTAACGTCGGCATCGAGGTAAGTCCTAGAAAAAACGTAAGCAATAAAACAGTCGTATAAAAAACGAAAGAAATTATAGGAAGCCATGAAAATCTCAGAAAATTTTCAGGGGGATACAGTTATTTTTCGGCCCACACAGCCAAGATCCCTGTTAACGATAATGTCAGTGTCTTCATTTTCTTCAAATTCCCTGATCTTCATTCTCAATGAAATACTTGAGTCCATCTGTATGGAAATGCCCTAGAGCAATGAGACACGAAGAAAATACCCTAGAGCATTAGAGCAATGAGACTTGAAAACACAATATTTTGGGTGAAATGATGGCTGAAGTTTATCATAGATGTTAGAATGGGTAGAAGATGAAAGGTAGAAGGTGGATTGGGAGGCAGGGTAGATGAGTTGTGCACTGATGAGTAATAGAGACTAGATTTACTATTACTATTATTTTTTTGTTAGATTTATCTAATTATTTTATTTATTACGTGGGCAAGTAATTATATGGACTTACGCACGACCGCAAATCTTCATAGAATTTTCTGCAGTGATATTTTTTTTTATTCATTTGGACTTGTCCCAAAAATGATTTATATATATAACCGAACTGACAAGCCACAAGGAAACAAAATAAGCCCCTTTTTTAAAGATTCCCTTTAAAATTATTTTATGGAGAATAATGATAATAAAAAAATTAACAGCCGATTCATTTATGAAAAGCAAATCTTCGTGCTTTTGGTGAACATAGGTAATAACAAGAGCTAAGAGCTCATATGGCACTTGTGACGAGACCAGAAGAGCCAAGAGCCAGGAGCTCATATGTCATGAGCTCTAGCAAAATTATAAGAATCAATAGATTGATATAAAAGGAAAATCAGAGGATTAATGACGGTCGGGATTTAAAATAAGAGCTCTGAGTCACGAGGTCCTTCTAAATATCAAAATTCATTAGGATCCAATCACCCACGTAAGTTAAAAATACATCATTTTTCCTAATTTTTCCTCTCCCTTTAGCCCCCCAGATGGTCGAATCGGGGAAAACGACTTTATCAAGTCAATTTGTGCAGCTCCCTGACACGCCTACCAATTTTCATCGTCCTAACACGTCCAGAAGCACCAAACTCGCCAAAGCACTGATCCCCACCCCCTAGCTCCCACAAAGAGAGCGGATCCAGTCCAGTTACGTCAATAATGTATCTACGACATTTGCTTATTCTACCCACCAAGTTTCATCCCGATCTCTCCACTCTAAAAGTTTTCCAAGATTTCCGGTTTCCCCCTCCAACTCCCCCCAATGTCAAGAGATCTGGTCGGGATTTAAAATAAGAGCTCTGAGACATGAGTTCCTTCTAAATTTCAAATTTCATAAAGATCTGGTCACCCGTTCTTAAGTTATAACACCCCCCAGCTCCCCAAAGAGAACGGATTCGTTCTAATCATGCCAGTCACGTATTTATAACTTGTGCTTATTCTTCCCTTCAAGTTTCATCCCGATCTCTCCACTCTAAGCGTTTTCCAAGATTTCTGTTCCCCTCCTCCAACCCCCATGTCCTCAGATCCAATTCGAATTGAAAATGGAGCATTTGAGACACAAGATCTTTCTATATATCAAATTTCATTAAGATCCGACAACCCATTCTTAAGATAAAGATACCTCAATTTTCACGTTTTCCAAGATTTCCGTTTCCCCCTCCAACTCCCCCCAATGCCACCTGATCTGGTCGGAATTTAAAATAAGAGCTCTGAAGCACAAGGTCCTTCTAAATATTAAATTTCATTAAGATCTGATCCCCCGTTTCTAAGTTACAAATACCTCATTTTTTTAATTTTTCCGATTTATCAACCCCCCCCCAGCAAATAACCCAAAGAGAGCGGATCCGGTCCGGTTATGTCAGTCACGTATATTAGACTTGTGCTTATTCTTCCCACCAAGTTTCATCCTGATCTCTCCGGTCTAAGCCATTTCCAAGATTTCCGACCCCCCCCCCAACTCCCTCCATCGACACTGGATCCGGTCGGAATTTAAAATAAGAGATCTGAGTTACGAGGTCCTCCTAAATGAAATTTCATTAAGATCCGATCACTCCTTCGTAACTTGAAAATACCTAATTTTTTTTAATTTTTCAGAATTAATCCTCCCCCGACTCCCCAAATTTTTCCCACCAAGTTTCATCCCGATCCCTCCACTTTAAGCGTTTTCCAAGATTTTACGTTTCCCCCTCCAACTCATCCCAATATCATCGGACCCGGTCAGGATTTAAAATAAGAGCTCTAAGACACGATATTCTTCCTAACGTCAAATTTCAGTTAGATCCAATCACCCGTTCGTAAGTTAAAAGTACCTTATTTTTTCTAATTTTTCCGAATTAACCGTCCCCCACTCCCCCACATATGGTCAAATCGGGGAAACGACAATTTCTAATTTCGTCTGGTCCCTGATACGCCTGCCAAATTTCATCATCCTAGCTTATCTGGAAGTGCCTAAACTAGCAAAACCGGGACCGACAGACAGATAGACCGACAAAATTTGCGATCGCTATATGTCACTTGGTAGATACCGGATTTAAAGTGTACTCATTCCAATCACAGGGCCTCGGATGAGTCCTGCATCGTTATTTTTCGTCACTACCTCCCCGTGCTGGGAGTGGGTAATTTGCGCGCCTGCTGCCTTCCTTGAATGTGGTAGCCGTTTCTTAGGAAGTGCAATAAAAAAGCACAGTCTAAGCCAAAATTCTTCAGTTTAAATGGGAAAGCTTTTGAACCATCAACCCCAACCCCTACCCTCATAGTGTCACGGCTTTGCCACCGGGCCCCGTCATTCGGCAGGCTGCTGTATTTTCAAAGATATTTAATTATTAAAGCAAGTCCAATTTTTAACAACGATATCTACTAAGCTTCAAACTTTTAGTTTTCTTTTTTAAGATTTTTTAATTGTGATCCCTTGTTAAAATATATAGAAATATTTTTACAATTACCAGCCGCCGGGCCCCAGTACGCGTCACGCTTCTATATATGGATTCTCATTGTCAATTGTCTTCTAATCGCTGACAACTTGCTATCTTTTCATACTGAGTCTTTTTATAGACATTTGCTTAGAAATCAAATCGGACTTCCAACTGCGATATCTACTGAGCTTCTAACTTTTCGTTTTCCTTATTAAGGTTTTTAAATTTTTGTAATCCCTTGCTAAAATATATAAATCTTTTTTTGCAGTTAACAATTTTTTACTCGTTGAAACAGAATGCGGGAAGCGGGGTCGAAGGGGTGAATATTGACTAGGGAAAAGGGCAGTTGTCCGAGGGCTGTAAAGGGCATTGTTAGCGAAATGTAAGGAAATTTTTGCTCTCCTTTCCTTAAGGGTAACTAGATTGGCTCTCCGAAGAAGGGAAATATAAGGTACTTTATCTTCATTAAAGATAATTCTTAGGCACCTTCTTTGGACCGCCTCTATTCTGTCCGACAATTTAATGGAGATGCCAGAACAGGCGTTTTCGAGGGTTGAGCACACAAATGAGAGAAATATCCTCAAACAATACGATTTAGCACATTTAAATTTTATAAGGAGTTTAAGGAGGGAAAAATACAGCATTTGCACGTCTTAAAATATCATTAATATGGCAATCCCATTTTAAGTCGCTTGAGATGGTAACACCCAGTAATTTCATAATGGTGACAGACATTTCAAAGTGAGACATTTCAAGTGAAAGAAGGGGAAGTTTTAAGAAAATTAATAGTTAAAACCGTTGACTTTAAGGGATTGACTCCCATATCATTAGTAACAACCTCGTCTGATATCGTTTCCAAGATGTTTATTGGGCTATTTCTTAAATTTTTGAAACATGTCTCTAAGACAGTTAGATCATCAAAAAATTTTCATCTATCCGGGAAATCGACACCAAGGTTGTTTATCATTGCAATGAAATAAAACTGGGCCTAAGAGGGTTCCTAAGGCACGTCATTATAAATTGGGAGGGGATCAGAATATACATTCAGGTATTTGACGACTTGTGTTCTATTAGAAAGCAAAGACGAAATTATTCTAATTAAATAGGGGTCAACTTGAAAGTCTTGGATTTTTTTTTTACCAATGTATTGTGGTTAATTAAATCAAAAGCCTTTTGCAATTCCACTACAATAACATGGGACCAGGTATTCGGTTTATCAAATGTGTTACATATATTGTCAATAAGGTGAACAATATAGTGGATGGTAGATGTAGAGCGTAAGTTTCGAATTGTCGTTGGTCAACATTTGAGTGTCTACTTCGCAACCATACACACAGTGCCTTTTGATTTAGCTGGAATGGATTTGGAAGAAAGACCCACTGGCATTTTTTATTTACTCTGAAGCAAAAATATTCATCTCACTGAGACCAGACTGGAGCCCTTAAACAATGGTGAATATCAGTGAAAAACAGCTAAAATATTACAATCCGTATAGATTAGAGTTGAAGGTAAATAAGATTCCTCTCATAATTTAAGTGCAGTAACTCAAAATGTGTTATCTTTTGAAATATTAGAATTACCCCGTCCCCTCACCTTCCTAAACTCAATATATCGCCTTTAAATCCCATGATATAGCAATTTTCAAAATTCACAAGTTACTGCTTTGGAGAGAGAAAAGTGAGAGTTCGGAAGTTGGAAATACCTTCCCCGACAGCATTTCATACCACGGATCTATTTCAATTCGAAGACACGGATCCACTTCGAATTACCCATATCAATTGATCTTCTCATATCAATTCTCATGTCACTTTCTTTTTATCTTATTTGGTTTTCAAGATATTAAGAAGTTAAAAGCTCTTTTCTATACAAAATTACTAGTCAATCGCATGAATAATTATAAAATATGTTTCTTGATACAAATTGTTAACCGTATCCTGGATGAAAAAAAAAGAGCCAAGAGCTCATATGGTGCTTGTGACGAGGTCTGAACCTAAAATTAGACTCGGTACTAGAGTCATTGATTTTGCTGTTCGTCCAAAAGCACTGAACTCGCCAAAGCACTGGAAATCTCCCGCCCCCAACTCCCCCAAAGAGATCAGATACGACCCGGTTATGTCAATCACGTATCTAGAACTTGTGCATATTCTTCCCATCAAGTTTCATCCCGATATCTCCACTCCAAGCGTTTTCCAAGATTTCCGCTTCACCCCTCCACACCACAATTTCCCCTGATCCGATCTGAATTGAAAATGGAGCATCTAAGACACGAGATCTTTCTAGGTATCAAGTTTCATTAAGATCCAATCACCCATTCGTAAGATAAACATACCTCAATTTTCACAATTTCACCTCCCTCCACCCCCCCCCTAAATGGTAGAATCGGGGAAACGACTGTTATCAAGTCAATTTGCGCAGGCCTCTGACACGCCTACCAATTTTCATTGTCCTAGCACGTCTAGAAGCACCGAACTCACCAAAGCACTGGAAATTCCCTCCCCACTCCCCCAAAAAGAGCGGATCCAGTCCGGTAATGTCAATCACGTATCTAGGAATTGTGCTTATTCTTCCCACCAAGTTTCATCCCGATCTCTCCACTCCAAGCGTTTCCAAGAATTTCCGGTCTCCCCTCCAACTCCCCCCAATGTCATCGGATCCAGTCGGGATTTAAAATAAGAGCTCTAAGACACGATGTCCTTCTAAATATTCTAGTTCATTAAGATCCGATCACCTGTTCGTAAGTTAAAAATACCTAATTTTTCTAATTTTTCGGAATTAACCGTCCCTCCATCCTCCCCAGATAGTCCAATCGGGAAAGCGACTATTTTTAATTTAATCTGGTCGGGTCCCTGATACACCTATCAATTTCCATTATCCTAGCTTATCTGTAAGTGCCCGAACTAGCAAAACCTGGACCGACGGCAGAAATTCCGATCGATATATGGCACTTGGCAGACGGACAAGTGCCATAAAAACTAAACGACACTGTTGTACACTTTACCATTGTCTTTCTCTTACTTTACTATTATCGTAAAATTTCCAGGTTACTTTTTGGTTTAAAATAAGTAGCCATTGGGCTCTTTAATTTTTGAAGAGCCATATTGCAAAATTTTCAATTTGTTTATGACGACTTTTTTTTTTAATTTGAAAAAGAAAGCGAACTAGTTTTTGCTAATGGTAAGCATCAAACAAATAATACTATTTTATACTTTGACAGTTCATAAATTAATGCGATAACTTAAACTTTGTCTTTGGATTGGTTTGGCGTTACTTCCTTCTTTCAACATTTTGAACCGAAACAATTTATTAGTGGCACATGATTAATTTATGAGAGATAATCTACCTGTCAACTAACAGGTGATGTTCTCAAGCTCATGATACTATCTTATCTGCCTTTTAAGCTGAGAAGCCTTCTAAGGGATTCTAACTGATTACAAAGCTTTAAAGATCTTTCCTTTACTATGCCTAAAATGAAGCCTTTCAATAGTTTTTTTTTTCTTTTAGCGATTAGAATTTCATCACGACTACGGTGAGTCTAAAGGTGTTGTGTGAATCTTTCTTGTCTAACAGTGTTGTGCTGCAATTAGATGAAAGGTTGAAGAATTTTTCAACTGATTACAGGATTTCTGAGGATATGTTACGCGGAACAGTCAAAACGTTGAAGGCGCAATCGGCTAAGGATCATGATGGCTTATTTGCTAATCACCTCAAACTCGCTCCTTCTTCTTTTCTTATTACTCTACTGGCATTTTTCAACCTTTTACTAACTACTGGCTTAGTACCATCGTCATTCTATATTGGCATGGTTACGCCTATTCCTATGAGCGGGAAAAAAGACTTGTCATCTTGTAGTTCCTGGAGGCCAATTACTAGGGGTTCTATGATTGGGAAAGTGTTTGAGTTGTGTTTGAAGGATCTTCTTGAAATTCTTGACACTGGTTCTAATCAAGTTGGTTTAGAGAGGTTTGGGATGTGACCACGCCCATGCATCTTTCAGCAAAGTTATTGAAGAAGCGAAAATTTCTGGTCAACCGCTAGACGCCCTTTTGATTGATATCAAAGGGGCCTTTGATAACATTTCTCATGCATCTGCTCTGCTCACTTTAATCCATGCTGGATTGCCCCTAGCTGTCATACGAGCCCTTCGCTCTTGATATTCTGATTTAAAGATCCGTATCTGTCCGAGTTCGTCTTCATCTCAGTCCAAATTAATTCAAGTGGGTAGAGGAATTAGACAAGGAGGAATTATTTCTCCTTATATATTCAATTCTTGTTTAGCTACTGCCCTTAATTCTCTTTCCTGCTCTTTTGTTTTATTATCTCGAAATCTGTCTTACATTGCATATGCGGATGACATTATCCTTCTAAGCCGGTCCAAGTCTAGTCTTGTTTCTAATTTTAATATTTTAATTAATTGTTTAAAAGGTTTGGGCCTTTCTATCAGTTTTGAAAAATGTCAATTTTTTGTTGTAAATTGTTTAGAGGATAATGCCAGGGCGACTCTCAATTGCGGCAATGGTGTTACTTTTCAGTCGTCGCTAATAGTCACTTATTTGGGATTACCTTATGCTGCTTCGAAAAGAGATTTTAAACCAGTCCTGGTTCAGCATGTTCAGATGAAACTACGCAAGGCATTTGGTCTTCTAATTCGTTTTCGGGGTCTTTACCGTCGGGACGTCCTTGGTCGTATGTATAGCGCTGTTGCTCTGCCCTACGTATTGTTCCCGTCCCTCCTCTTCCGAAATTTCAGACCTTCTGATCTTTCACCCATTAAAGTTTCTTATTTTAAATTCTGTAAATTTTTACTTGGTTTCCCCCTTTCTTTTAGTAACACTGAGATTGTTTTAAAGCTTAATGTGAAGGATCCTGTAGTCTGTATAAAGAAAAAATAAAAAACAATCGAAGATAAGGCGAAAATTAACCTTTTAGGCCACAATTTATTTCCGTTTTTTAGTAACAGTTCCGGCTCTTCATGATTAATAGGCTAAACTATTTAGCAAGTGTTTTGTATCTTTTTTTTAAAGTATTTGATCAATATTTGATAGGTTTTGATTGTGTGTTATAATTTGTTTTTTTCCTTTATATTATATTGTAGCATACTCCTCATTTTTTTGAGGGAAATAAAGAAAATAAATAAATAAATAAAAGCAGTATTCACAGTAACCCCATTAAACTGGATAAACTCCATTGATAGGTGTAATCCTCGGTTCAGTGCATTATATATATATAAATATATATATATATATATATATATATATATATATATATATATATATATATATATATATATATATATATGGCGAAGATATATATTTTCTACTGATGATTGTGACTATAGTTATGATCATTATGAGAAGCCCTTAGAAGCTTGTCAGCCTCTAAATAATAAGACACCCGGAATATGGAAAAATAAAACTGTAGAAAGAATAAATAAAAACTGTACTTGAAAGGATGTCCTTCTCCTGTCTTTTGAATAGCTTGCAATACGGTCTTGTAAAGTCTGAATATGGATGCTCCAACCAAAATGTAAAGTAGGAGATGCGCAAAAACACTGATGAAAGAAAACTGAGACAGGGAGAATAGGAGCACTAGGCCGGCTCCAAAAACTGCACCTGAAATCTTTGGATCACGCCAGTACACCAAATCAGCAACTGTAATTAAAAATAGAGATATTGCATAGCTTCAAATTAATAAACAACTCAATATTATCAAACCAGATAAAAGGAACAAGAAAGAATCCTTCCAATTTTTTAATTTTTAGACCTGGTCCCCTCTAAGGCTATGAGACGCAAAATTTGAACTGGACTCACTTTGACACTGAATCTTTCAGATAATGCTAACTACAAGAAAATAGACTAAATTAGATGCCAGAAAATAAGAGAAAGAAATGACAGAAAATAAGACGAAAATCTGAAGGTTATCACCTTCCCCTCCCCAAAAATGGAGGCTAATACTTTTTTTTACGTATCTTTGGGTCTTTGATGTGGTTACACTGAAATAAACTCTTCTTTTAACATTGCGCCATTTCAACATTTAACAATTAACTATCCGAGAAGAAAAGTAATTGCAGAAACTTGACAGAAACCAAATTGCAGTAATAACAACGAATACTAAAACAGTCAAAATTTATTTGTAAGTAAGTAAGAAAACAATCCAAAACAAGAGCTAAGAGCTCATATGGCACTTGTGACAATGCCAGAAGAGCTAAGAGCCAAGAGCTTATATGGTATGAGCTCTAACAAAATTCTAAGAATCAATAGATTGACTTAAAAGGGAAATCAGAGGCTTAATGCCGGTCCGGATTTAAAATAAGAGCTCTGAGTCACGATGTCCTACTAAATATCAAAATTCATTAAGATCCGATCACCCACTCGTAAGTTGTAAATACCTCATTTTTTTCTAATTTTTCCTCTCCCTTTAGACACCAGATGGTTGAATCTGGGAAAACGACTTTATCAATTCAATTTGTGCAGCTCCCTGACACGCCTACCAATTTTCATCGTCCTAGCACGTCCAGAAGCACCAAATTCACCAAAGCACTGAACCCCTCCCCCCAACTCCCCCAAAGAGAGCGAATCCTGTACGGTTACGTCAATCACGTATTTACGACATTTGCTTATTCTATTCACCAAGCTTCATCCCGATACCTTTACTCTAAGCTTTTTCCAAGATTTCCGATTTCCCCCTCCAACTCCCCCAATGTCAACAGATCTGGTCGGGATTTGAAATAAGAGCTCTGAGACATGGATTCCTTCTAAATATCAAAATTCATTAAGATCAGGTCACCCGTTCTTAAGTTGAAAACACCTCAATTTTTCGAATTTTTCCAAATTAACACCCCCCCCAGCTCCTCCAAAGAGAACGGATCCGTTCCAATTATGTCAATCACGTATCTAAACTTGTGCTTATTCTTCCCATTAAGTTTCATCCCGATCTCTCCACTCTAAGCGCTTTCCAAGATTCCTGTTTCCCTCCTCCAGCCCCCTATGTCACCGGTCCCATTCGAGTCGAAAATGGAGCATCTGAGACATAAGATCCTTCTATATATCAAGTTTCATTAAGATCCGATCACTTATTCGTAAGATAAAAATACCCCAATTTTCACGTTTTTTAAGAATTCTGGTTTCCCCTCCAACTCCCCCCAATGTCACAGGATCTGCTCGGAATTTAAAATAAGAGCTTTAAAGCACAAGATCCTAATAAATATCAAATTTCATTAAGATCTGATCACCCATTCGTAAGTTACAAATCCCTCATTTTTCCGAATACCCCAATAAGAGCGGATCCGTTCCGGTTATGTCAATCATGTATCTAGGACTTGTGCTCATTTTTCTCACCAAGTTTCATCCCGATTCCTCCATTATAAGTGTTTTCCAAGATTTTCCCCCTCCTAACTCCCCTCCCCAATGTCACTAGATCCGGTCAGGATTTCAATTAAGAGCTCTGAGACACGATATCCTTCCAAATATCAAATTTAATTAAGATCCGATCAGCCGTTCGTAAGTTAAAAATACTTCATTTCTTCTATTTTTCCGAATTAACCGCCCCCCCCCCCAGATGATCAAATCGGGAAAACGACTATTTCTAATTTAATCTGGTTCGGTTTTTGATACTCCTGCCAAAGTTCTTCGTCCTAGCTTACCTGGAAGTGCCTAAAGTAGCAAAACCGGGACCGACAGACAGACCGACAGAATTTGCGATTGCTATATGTCACTTGGTTAATACCAAGTGCCATAAAAAAAGGACTGCTAATGATATTATAACAAACTCGCATTTTAATCAGAGCCTATCCCTTACTGGACTGTTCAATACCAAAGAAAAATAGTCAAAACGAGGAAAATACCAGGGAGAGTCAAACATCTAAGACCTATTCACGATAAGATTTAGCTAGCTCTAAACCATTATATAGCAAAATTTAGCCAGTATCCAGAGGCAGCTAGAGGCAGCTAAAGTTAAACTTATTTTAATTTTGAAAAGAGCAGCCAATTCGAGAGCTTCATAATCAATCTTCAGCCCCCCCCCCAAAAAAAAAATCTGCATAACGAGCTAAGCCAGATTGGAAAGTTCCCACTTGAAATGGTGTAGCAAGCCAATAAGATTTTTTTTTAATTATCCTGAATAGCGAACTAAAACTTAGTGAAAAAATTATATCTGAACTGGTTATAACAAGCCAATCAGATTATTTTTCAAATCATTCTTCGTGACGGCGAAGTGTGACTCAAAGACCCAATCAGGAAATTCGACTAAGACCGAACTCATTAATAATAAATCTTGGTTAAATTCCGAAACTACTCATCATTGAAGTAATGAACATGAGCTTAGCTCAGAGATTGCAACAAAGACAAATAAAAAGGAAACAGGGCACCATACCAAATTCACTTTTTTGATACTTATCTGTTAGCCAGTAAACAATCGAGAATTTGGATCTACAGATACAGGGTTAAAACGCCTGAAATACTTGGGAATAGATAGGATATATATACATATATATATATATATATATATATATATATATATATATATATATATATAAAATTTGGGATGTATATTTGCACATTAGGGGGGTTAGGGGGAAAAGTATAGAGGGACTGCGTGCAAAATGCTATTTAACCTACCAAAATACCAATTAAATATTTATTAAAATATAGGTACAATATAATTTTTCATGGTCCGAAGCTAACTGTCTCAGTATACACACAGCAATAGATCGGTTATTGTCTGATTTTATACATCCAAATTCTCTAGTGTGTACTGACTAACAGATAAGTACCCTTTTTACAAGTAAAATCTAATGTAAAAAAACACTAATGTAAAAAAATGCACTGAAAAAAATGTTATGATCCCCGTTGATTTGCTTTTTAATTTAAACCTACAGTTCAATAGCAATAGCTTACCCCTAATTTCATATTTAATATCCTCTATCTTTTTGGACAAAACATGAACATCAGTCATTATTTTAAAACTAGGCACCAAACAATCTACTGCAAACTTGAGGTTAGTTTGACAAATTTACTTTCACAATTCTGAAGCAGAAAAAAGTCAAGGAGAGACCAGAGAAATGGACTATTTTTTATAGTTTGCATGCCACACAAGAACTACATTCTTCCCATAGATCGATCTTGGCGAACGAGCATTAACCTTAGACAGCAAAAATGAAAACGCCCATCAGAAGATTTAAAATACTAAAAAACATTATACGCTTTTAGCGAACAGATGAATGGAGCGAGCAAGAGAGAAAGCAGCATGAAAGAGGGAGTGATGGAAGGAAGGAATGAAAAGAGAAAATGCCACTGCTTTCGACGCTGATTTGTTCGTATTTAATGAGCTAAAATTCAAACATGACATTATTAATAAACAATTAATAACAATTAAACATTATCAATAAACAAATAAACTAAGAAATGTAAAAAATAAATTAAATGCGGTCACATGTTAATCTTAAAGAGTTAAAAATGGAGGAATAGCTACTTGAAACTTCGGAAGCTTCTTTTGCGTGACACTCTCGAAGGCACTTAGTTGGAATATTCTGTTTTCAAACTCTAGTAGTAATCTACCGTCATATAAGCATCCCCCATTCCTTGGTATCAAAGGTTTTCAAAAGCTTGATATTAAATTCATGAAAGCTTTTTAATGTTAAAAGTATTTCTAAATCATAGTCCAACCTCAAGTCCAATGATAATTTGATACTCCAGTCAGATTGAAGAAAGCGACTTGACACCGAAACTTTAAAAATGGAATTTTGACAACATCAAAAGAACTGGTGTTTTATGCAGATTTCAAATATATAAAATTCACTAAGTTTAATGTTAGCCAACAAAAGCTAAGGCCTGAAAAAATTTGCCTGATTTTCAAAAAAGGAGGAGCACCCTCAAAAGTCAAGCAATTTAATGAACATTGCACCATCAGACTTAGCATATAAGAAAATCCTACTGAAATGGTTTCAAGCTCCATGTGCGAAAATGTGGAAATTTGCATTTTTTTTCAAAAAAAAAAGATCACAGATGCGTGTTTATTTGTTTATAGGGGCGATCGCATCGAATCAATGGTTCTAAAATATCAGGAGAGGCCTCATTCGTACGGAAATTGAAACTTTTAATACTCTATTGGAGGCCATCTAGCCCACCCAAACACCTTTTTTCTCAAAGACACCTGATAAAAAATTTGAGATGGTCATATCAGGACATATGCGGACATTTTTTGGGAGAATTTTCTGCAGGAAGGAGGGAATTTTTCGTGGAAGGAAGTTTACAGGAAGAATTTTATAAAGGGGAAGTAGATTACCCGGTATGATTTGAACGAGAGCCAAGAGCTCATATGGCACTTGCGACGAGGTCTGAACCTAAAATTAGACTCGGTACTAGAGTTATCGATTTCATCATCCTAGCACCTCAAAAAGCACCGAACTCACCAAAGCACTAGAAATCCCTCCAATTCTCCCAAAGAGATCGGACCCGGTCCGCTTATGTAAATCACGTATCTATAACTTGTACTTATTCTCGAACTCGCCAAAGTACTAGAAATCCCCTCAACTCCCCCAAAAAGAGTGAATCCGGTCCGGTTATGTCAATCACGTATCAAGAACTTGTACTTCTTCTTCCCATTAAGTTTCATCTCGATCTCTCCACTCTAAGAGTTTTCCAGGATATCCGTTTCCCCCTCCACCCCTTATGTCCCAAATTAAAAAAGCAGCATCCGAGACATGAAATCTTTCTATATATCAAGTTTCATTAAGATTCGATCACCCATTCCTAAGATAAACATACCTCCATTTTCGTGATTTCCCCTCTTCCAGCCCCCCCAGATAGTTATTTCGGGGAAATGACTGTTATCAAGTCAATTTGTGCAGGTCCCTGACACACCTACCATTTTTTATCGTCCTAGCACTGCAAATCTCCTCCCTCCCCAAATCCCCCAAAGAGGGCGGATCCAGTCCGGTTATGTCAATTACGTAACTAGGACTTGTGCTTATTCTTCCCACCAAGTTCTCACCAAGCCCGATCTCTCCACTCTAAGCGTTTTAATTAGAATTGTGCTTATTCTTCCCACCAAGTTTCATCCCGATCTCTCCACTCCAAGCGTTTTCAAAGATTTTCCGGTTTCAAGTGAAATGATTGAGCAGCATCAAAACTTAAAATCGACAAAATTATTCCGTATATGAGATGGGACTTCCTCCTCCTCAACCCACACTCTTTACGCTTAAGTTTGACTTTTTGACACAATTCCTTAAGAAGACTATTCAAACCTTCAACACAGTCTCGTATAGGGGGAGGGGGATATAAATACAATAACTACATAGCATACTTATAATAAAAAAGAAACGATCAGGCATTCAACTGAAAATCAAGTGTGCAACAAGATATATTTTAATGTATTTCGATTGGCAACCGGAGGTGAAAACAAAAGGAAAATATATTGCAAAATTCTCTGGCTCTGAGAATTTCCTCAAACCACAAAAATATCTCAATCGAGCTAACACGAAAATTAATCATCAAAACAAGCACTGAACTGTAAACCAGCGGCAAGTCTTGAAAATGAAAAATAATTATTTCACACTCGAGTCACGTAGCTTGCATGTCCTAAAGTTTACGAAAAAAGAACTCCAAAAAATGGTATACTAATTTCAAAAAGTATATTAAACAGAAGTTATGAACCCTTAATTTTAGAGCAGCTGCACATGGGATATGGTACAACAAAACGTCCGTGATCAAGTAGCAAGGAAGACAACAAGGCCCAAGGAAGACGTAGCGTTTCAGGGGAAATCGGAATATTTCCTTGGTTACATTCGACCAGTGTAATGCAACTTGCCTCTTGAAAAAGTTTAACACCTCCTAAAACCCCATGTTTGTTCTGCATTCAAGACTACTATGTAGACTGACAATAGGGTACTGGAACTATAAACCATTAAGTCCTTTCCTATTTCATCCTAATCTATCGTGGATCTAACAACCTTTTTTATAAATTGCAAACCAAATCCTGTTTGGAGACAACGTAAAGGACATTCCTGTCTGAGCATTCAAAGCTAACCATGACCAAACAGCTGGTTCCCACTGACCTAGAGGACGATGCAATCTCTTTTGGCTCGACCTGGTTACTCCTAAGACATATGACCCTATTCAGTGGAACACAACCGTCTGCCATGGCCAAGGGCAAGGAAGGGCAGCCATCTATCTTGTGTCCTGAACCAAGTGCAAGCAAGTAATATTAAAATTGGCAAATCACAACCACTGGAAATAAGGACAGGGATGTTAAATGAGCCAAGCTCCCAAACCAAAATGATTAAAGTTTGTATCCCTAAACCATCAACCCTATCGAAGTTCATTAACTTTCATGTTACCCATCGAAGGCTACGAGCCTGAGAAAATTTACCTGATTTTCGAAAAAGAAGGGAAACATCCCCAGTAAGTCAAACAATCTTATGGAAAATCACAAAATCATATTCAGCATATCTGAGAACCCTACTGTGCAGATTTCGAGCTCCTATCTACAAAAATGTGGAATTTTGTATTTTTTGGCAGAAGAAAAATCACGGATGCGTGTGTGCCCTTTTTAAGTGACCAAAAAGATTGGAGGGCACCTAGCCCCCCTCCACGGCCATTTTCTCCAATAGCCATTTATTCAAGCATAGCTAAAAGACCCAATAGCTATGCTTTTGGTGATCCTCTATCTTATTTCTAAATATTATTTTTGCTTGTATAGAATCAACAAAATAATATTTGTGTTCCACCTACAAGTCAAACTAGACATCGATAACTGAACGATGCCCACCTCTCAAAGATAAAAACGAGAAATATTTCTATTAAGAATTAAAATTCTGGAAAAAAACTCCTGGAGAAACTGAAGAAAAAACTTCTGAGGTAAGTGGAGCCGTACGTGACTGGCAGAATAATGTTTTAGCGCAGACATAATAAAAAAGGTTAAAAAGCAAAAGTTTTATCACTTTATTCCCGTTATCTTGTAAAATTTATAACAAGTTGATATGTACCTTTTAATTCTTCCATTTTCAACGAAACCCCCCCCCCCTGAAAAAAAACTTATTAATTATGCCTGACAGTCACCATCTAATTTACAGATGGACAAAAACTTCTACACTCCATCGGCTAAAGGGGAGTTTTAATGGTTAATCCCTTTATCACAATAAGAAATTGGACGAATATTATGTTTACAAAAATCAATCAACCCACATAGCCCTGAACAAATAGAACATTATAACAGTTCTAAAGCCGTATGTCAAATTTTATGTCTAAACTAGTAATATAAATAGCTATTATATAGTCAATAGACAATAGGCATTGCGCTTTAAATAACATATCCAGTAATGAGTTCATACAAAGAAAGCTGCATTATCTTGGAAAAGCATAACATTATGATAAATAGAAAAGCCCGACCTGTCAGATAAGGAAATGACAATTAACTAGTAATACTCAAACAAAATATAATTATCTTAAAATTAGCTTGCCTTCAATCAATTTACTCATTTAGGCCTATTCGCAGTTAGATTTTACAAATAGCGAGCTAGCACTAATATGAGCCAATCAAATTCTTATATAGATTTTTTTTTCTTAGCGGAATAGAAAATTCTATGAAAAATCCGATTGGCTTAAATCAGAGCTGCCTAAATTTCGATGCTAGGAAAATCTAATTGCCAATGGGTTTTTAATTGGACTTAGGTCAACGTAAAGGGTAAATTTACATAATATATGGAAACTTAAAAATCCAAGTTAATAAATTTTGTTATTAAAACTTATTAACCAAGTTATTAACAGTTGATAATCGATCCATTATGAGAATCAAAAAGTTACCCAAGTCTTGTTCTCCTAACAATTCCATTTTTTGTGTTCCAATTAATATCTGAATATAAATTCGGGCTTAAACACCAGAATCTTCCCTCAAAATCAAGTTCTGATCGTGTAGACCTGAGTAATTCAAGTTCTGACCGTCTAGATTCATGTAAAAATTACTACAGGAACTTCTAGATATTTTCCAGGTGTCCATACAATCCACTGGTTTTCTTTACAAAAACAACAATGCATACAGGACTTAAGACTCCCAAATGTTTTTTTTTTTATTTACAATTTAGGGAGCCTTTCGAAATCAGACATTTGGTTTTTTAATCATATTACTTTGCATTATACTATTTATTTTTAACTACTCCTATGATTTCATATGGTAAAAAAAAGACTATTCTGAACAAAACTAGAGGACGGTATTTTACCTGCAAATAGTCTTTGTATAAAGAGCTAGGAAACAGTCATACAAAAAAAAAAGTTATTTAAATATTAAATAACTGTGTGTTAATAGTTTTCCATTTATTTTACAAATCATTCTTTTTTCTATTAAAAGTATATTATTGAAGAAATTTCAACCGGAGAGCGAAGACCTATATATAAGGTTTGTTTAGCATTGGAACATCTGAGAAGAAAAAGCAAGAACAAAAAATGTACTCCATACTTACATCAAAACAGATTGATTTTAAAATTGAGTGATATATCTAAGAATTTCTTATCAAATTACGAAAAAAAAAATGCTTGCCAAAGACAATCTCTCTTTGCAAGGGGACCTGTCTAGTTCACAAATAGACCAACTAAAATAGATTGTCTCAACAATCTACTTGTACTCCTCATAAGAAACTAATTGGCTAGAGGATTCGGTTCTAGACGGATTAACAACTAATTGAAAGGTTCTAAAAGCTCGAATTGAGCAAAAAATTATTAAACAGACATATCAATTATTTTTGAACAGCGGTTTATAAATATTACTATGACTGCTAGTTTATTCAAGCAAAAAAGATCTTTTAGGTGAAGAAGTCGGCCATCCTTTCTATACAAGTAACCATTGCTCTATTGCAGCGGTAAAACTTGTTTATTTCCAAACCAGCTTCAGTACGAGGAGCTTCATCATTAGCAAGCTGAACCATGAATCTCCCCCAAAAGCTAAAAAAAAATGTCTTGCAAAGGAAACTCTGGATATTGATCCACCTACGTGGTATCATGACTACAATCATTAGGATCCCGAATCCGTCATTCGTAACTTTCAGGAATCGTCGCAGGACTCCTTTTCTATTTATATTTAAGGAGTTTGTATTCATATATTGGGATTGGGGATATCTGGGGCATATGGCTCCAATTTCTTGATACAATACCAAAAGCAAACTTTAAAAAAATCCTTCGAACCCCTCCTTAAAGGTTTGGGCTAAATGTCATAGACCCAAAATTTGATTCGATCACACTTTCTAGGGTAATACTGAGAAGAAACGGTGGAATCGGCCACTGAAACTTCATGGGAGGGATTGAAGAGTGAGGCTTTGAATAGGCTCGGATGGAGGAGGAGCGTGCATAGCTGTGCTGGCCTCACGTGGCTTGGTGCTGCAGGGATTGTTAAAAATAGTAGCAGTAGACGATAAATTGCAGTTACTACATCGCAACAGAAATGATAGTGAATGCAGAAAAGAAAGTAGCAAACACGAAGAAAAAGAGCAGACAGCGAGTAAGTTAGAAATATTCAGAAATAGAGGTAAATGACTCCCCTAAGTTGCCTTTAGAGCAAAGAGCTAAAAGAAAGAGACAATAGAACTAAAAAAACAAGAGCTAAGAGCTCATATGGCACTTGTGACGAGGCAAGAAGAGCAAAGAGCCAAGAGATCTTGTGGTACGAGCTCTAACAAAATTCTACGAATCTTTGCTTAATACCCTAAATATCAAAATTCATTAAGATCCGATCACCCACTCGTAAGTTATAAATACCTAATTTTTTCTCTCCCTTTAGCCCACCAGATGGTCAAATCTGGGGAAAACGACTTTATCAAGTCAATTTGTGCAGCTCCCTGACACGCCTACCAATTTTCATCGTCCTAGCACGTCCAGAAGCACCAAGCTCACCAAATCACCGAACCCCTCCCCCCAACTCCCCCAAAGAGAGCCAATCCAGTACGGTTCCGTCAATCACGTATCAAGAATATTTCCTTATTCTATCCACCAAGCTTCATCCCGATTCCTCCACTCCAAGTGTTTTCCAAGATTTTCCCCTCCAACACCCCTCAATGTCAAAAGATCTGGTCGGGATTTGAAATAAGAGCTCTGAGACATGAACTCCTTCTAAATATCAAATTTCATTAAGATACGATCACCTATTCGTAAGATAAAAATCCCCCGATTTTCACGTTTTCCAAGAATTCCGGTTTCCTCCACCAACTCCCACCAATGCCACAGGATCTAGTCGGAATTTAAAATTACAGCTTTAAAGCACAAGATCCTTCTAAATATCAAATTTCATTAAGATCTGGTCACCCTTTCGTAAGTTACAAATACTTCAATTTTCAAAATTACCCCCCCCCCAACTCCACCAAAGAGAGCAGATCCGGTTATGTCAGTCACGTATCTTAGACATTTAATTAAAACGTAACTACACTTCTTGAGTGTGTTAGGTATAATACATAAGTACCAGTAATTTTCTTTCAAAAGGCCACAGACTAATAGAACCAATTTTCGTTGTTTTTTTAAGTTAATCACCCCCCCCCCTAAGAAACGAACCAAGAGCCTGTGTATGTACCTGAAGTCCTTTGAGTCTGCAAGGCTATCGAAATATTCAACACCCGACTTTAGAATAATATCAAAAATGATTACCTTGCCCTTTTGAATTATCGATACCGTTCTTTATAGGTAGGAATTTTTTCATACATTTCAGTTACAATTTTATCCTTATCTTTTGACATATATTCTTTGAATGACCTGGTCATCAAATTCATGGAACACGTTTTTAATACGTATTTAAATTGCGCGTTTGAAAAGGCGGCCTTTGAAACAGGTGAGCAGTAACTGAGGTCCGCGTTGTCTGTGCCCAAAGGACATGGGAACTAATTAAAAGTCAATAGCTAAGTTCATGAATGTAAAATCATCATTGATGACTGTCACAGTGTAAAAAATATTTTCCCTTCACTGTGCTGACTGCATAGATGACTGGAACAGTTACATCCGCAGGACTTTGCTTCTTAGGGAATTCCAATTTCGTCAGCAATAGTTACAGCTTAGGGGTATAATTCTAGAGAAGGAAACATGTTAAGAAAACATTTCATAATACGCACAATAGCTGCAGCTAACAAGTTTTGCATGGATCCCCCTATACTTTACCGCCAACCCACCTTCCCCTAAAAAGCAAATATATAGTCCAAATTATATAAAACCAATGCATTCTGTCACCCATCACTTGTTTTCCGGTTCTTCTTTTAAACAGTTAATTCAATTAATAAGTACAAGGTATGAAACAAGAGAGACGCATTGGGAGAATGGAGGGGAAATATATAATTCCGACTGTTTATTTACACATTAAGGGGGGGGGGTGAAATATAGGGAGTTCTATGCAAAATCTGTTGGCTACAATTGTTATGCATACTGTATTCTTATAATGCTTCCTTCTCAAACATGTTTCTTCTTAACCCGTAAGTTAAAAATACCTCATTTTTCTAATCTTTCAGAATTAACCCTCGCCCCCACTCCCCCAAAGAGAGCAGATCCGTCCCGGTTATGTCAATCACGTATCTAGGCCTTGTGCTTATTTTTCCCACCAAGTTTCATCCCGATCCCTCCACTCTAAGCGTTTTCAAAATTTTAGGTCACCCCTCAATTCCCCCCAATGTCACCGGATCCAGTCAGGATTAAAAATAAGAGCTCTGAGACACGATATACTTCCAAACTTCAAATTTCATTAAGATTCGATCACTCCTTCGTAAGTTAAAAATACCTCATTTTTCTATTTTGTGCAGAATTAACCCTCCCCAACTCCCCCAAAGAGAACGGACCCGTTACGGTTATGTCCATCACGTATCTAGGACTTGTGCTTATTTTTCCCACCAAGTTTCATCCCGATTTCTCCACTCTAAGCGTTTTCCAAGATTTTAGCCCCCCCTCAATTCCCCCAATGTCACCAGATCCAGTCGGGATTTAAAATAAGAGCTCTGAGACACGATATCCTTCCAAATTTCATTGAGATTCGATCACTCCTTCGTAAGTTACAAATACCTCATTTTTTCAGAATTAACACTATCCCCCCCCCCCCCCAACTCCCCAAAATAGAGAAGATCCGTTCCGGTTATGTCAATTATGTATCTAGGACTTGTGCTTATTTTTCCCACCAAGTTTCATCCCGATCCCTCCACTCTAAGTGTTTTCCATGTTTTAGGTTTCCCCCTCCCAACTCCCCGCCCCCGTCACAAGATCCGGTCGGGATTAAAAAATAAGAACTCTAAGACACGATATCCTTCTAAACATCAAATTTCATTGAGATCCGATCACCCGTTCGTAAGTTGAAAATACCTCATTTTTTCTAATTTTTTAGAATTACCCCCCCCCCCCCCCCCCAACTACCCAAAAGAGAGCGAATCAGTTCCGATTATGTCAATCATGTATCTGGGACTTGCGCTTATTTTTCCCATCAAGTTTCATCTCGATCCCTCCACTCTACGTGTTTTCCAAGATTTTATGTTCCCCCCCCCTCCAACTCCCCCCAATGTCATCAGAACCTGTCGGGATTTAAAATAAGAGCTCTGAGACACAATATCATTCCAAACATCAAATTTCATTAAGATCCAATCACCCGCTCATAAGTTAAAAATACTTCATTTTTTCTATTTTTTTCCGAATTAACCGGCCCCCACTCCCCCCTCCAGATTGTCAAATCGGGAAAAAGACTATTTCTAATTTAATCTGGTCTGGTCCCTGATATGCTTGCCAAATTTCATCGTCCTAGCTTACCTGTAAGTGCCTAAAGAAGCAAAACCGGGACTTTAGGTTTCCCCCTCCAACTCCCCCCAATGTCATCAGATCCGGTCGGAATTTAAAATAAGAGCTCCGAGACACAATATCATTCGAAACATCAAATTTCATTAAGATCCAATTACCCGCTCATAAGTTAAAAATACTTCATTTTTTCTATTTTTTGCGAACTAACCGCCCCCCCCCAATCCACCCATATGGTCAAATCGGGAAAACGACTATTTCTAATTTAATCTGGTCCGGTCCCTGATACACTTGTCAAATTTCATCGTCCTAGCTTACCTGGAATTGCCTAAAGTAGCAAAACCGGGACCGACAGACAGACAGACCGACAGAATTGGCGATTGCTGTATGTCACTTGGTTAATACCAAGTGCCATAAAAACTAATAGGAATATGAGACAAACAAAATCGTCTATAAAAAGATAATCTAAACACCGAGGCTAGAAACTAAAAAAGAAGAAGCAAAAAATAAGGATTTTCTACCCAGTGTAGTCTTGGAGAAATTTTATGCTCAAGTAAGGCGGACTGTTGTGAAAAGCTTAACATTAGTGAAACCCATTTTCGCCAGTGTCCCCGGACTCGGCCAGATTAAACTCAGTTCAGCTCAAAGGCAGGTAGAAGCTTAAAAAAAAACCATCAAGACAATTTTGCTATGTGAATTTGCTTCAAAAACAGACAATTTTTGATCAGCCAAAAGCATCAAAAAATAAGATAAACAGGAGGGGAAGCTAATAATAATTCCATAAACAATAGGAACAGAAATAATACTTCAATTAAAATAATTCCCAAAGCAATAATTCAGAAAGTAATATTAGCCAAATTCAATAAAAGGATTCTTATACTACTTTATACTTACGATTTTCTCTACTGAAAAATTTCAAATTAAAAGGCATCTTCATAACTGCTTCCACAGCACTCATAATCTCAATTCTATAAAGTCCAGTTCTAAAGCAGTTCACACTAGAAACACCAGCACTTTTCTAATCAGTATACTAGAATCAAGGCAGACAATTTTTGTCAATGTTCCCACATTCTTGTGGACTGGAGAGTTTCCTTTATAATATCTCAAATGTTGGTAAGAGACAAACCATCATTTTTTTTTGTTGAGCCTAGTGAGGTTAGACTCTGTAAATAGAGAGGCTTCCAAAATAGTACTTGGCCCTTTTCCTTTGACGTTAAGTAGCCTTCAGTAACGAATCGGACAAGAAATACGGTTAAATTTAACGTTTGGATTTATGGACTGAGAAGTTTTAACAGTATTTTTGGAATCGATGAAAAAGTGAATACTCCATACTTGCTCTTCAAAAAAAGTTATTTTTCTTAAAATGAAACATTTCTGTGATAGTTCTCTTTTTGAATTCATTGGTAGCCAATGGGAGATAAAATTTAAACAGTATCGCAAACTTAACTTTTAAGACGCCATCTTAAGGCCCCGCCAATCACTTTTATTTAAAGTCTCTACGCTAGTTTAGAATCCTCTAATGAAAATTACCAAACAAACGACCCGACTCAATAGTAACCAAAACTCTGAAAAATGGAATTTTTATGCCAATAGTTACATCAAAAGATTTGCATTTTAATGCTGATTTTAAATATAAGTTTCATCAAGATTAGTCTTACCCGTCAAAAGTTACGAGCCTGAGAAGATTTGCCTCATTTTAGAACATAGGGGGAAATACCCCCTAAAAGTCACCCCCTTAACGAAAATCACACCATCAGATTCAGCGTATCAGAGAACCTTACTGTAGAAGTTTCAAGCCCCTTTCTACAAAAATGTGGAATTTAGCATTTTTTGCCAGAAGACAAATCACGGATGCGTGTTTTTTTTCCAGGGGTGATCGTATCGACTCAGTGGTCCAAGAATGTCGCAAAAGGGCTCATTCTAACGGAAATTAAAAGTTCTAGTGCCCTTTTTAAGTGACCAAAAAACTGGAGGGCACCTAGGCCCCCTCCCACGCTCATTTATTCCCCAATGTCACCGGATCAAAATTCTGAGATAGCCATTTTATTCACCATAATCGAATAACCTAATAACTATGTCTTTGGGGACGACTTACTCCCCCGCAGTCGCCGTGGGAGGGGCTGCAAGTTATAACCTTTGACCTGTGTTTACATATAGTAATGGTTACTGGGAAGTGTACAGACGTTTTCAGGGGGATTTTTTTGGTTTGGGGAGAGTTGAAAGGGGGGGGGTTACGTGGGAGGATCTTTCAATGGAGGAACATTTTATTGGGGAAGAGACTTTCAATGGAGGGGGCGCAGGATTTTCTAGCATTATAAAAAAAAAAAACAATGAGAAAATAAATATGAAGAGTTTTTTCTACTGAAAGTGAGGAGCAGAATTAAAACTTAAAACGAACAGAAATTATTACGCATATAAGGGGTTTACCTCCTCGTAATACCTCGCTCTTTACGCTAAAGTATTTTTAGTAATTTCAACTATTTATTCTACGGCCTTTGTGATTCAGGGGTCATTCTTAAGGAATTGGGACAAAATTTAAGCTTTAGTGTAAAGAGCGAGGTATCGACGAGGGTGAGCCCCCTCATATACGCAATAAAAACATACGAATATAGAAGTTCGCTACATAAGTTAATTCGTAAGTTACGTATATTTTTTACCTTATGAAAAGGTTTGTAAAAATTAAAAGTTATAGTTGCCTTTTTAAGTAATCAAAAATAGGAGGACAACTAGGCCTCCTCTCTCGCTCCTTTTTTCAAAATCTTCCGATTAAAACTATGAAAAGCCATTTAGCCCCCCAAGAAATTAATATACAAATTTCCATTTTAATTATTTATGCGTGGAGAGCCAAGATAAAAAAATGCATTAATTAAAAAACGTCCAGAAATTAAACAAAAAAACAAGTTGTTTTAAATGAAAAGTAAGGAGCGACATTAAAACTTAAAACGAACAAAAATTACTCCGTATATGAAAGGGGCTTTTCCTCCTCAAAGCCCCGCTCTTTACGCTAAAGTTTTTTACTGTTTAAAATGTAGAGTTAAGAGAAAGAGTCAAACTTTAGCGTAAAGAGCGGGGCGTGGAGGAGGAAAAGCCCCTTTCATATACGGAGTAATTTTTGTTCGTTTTAAGTTTTAATGTTGCTCCTTACTTTCATTTAAAAAAACTTGTTTTTTTGTTTAATTCTTGTCAAAGGCCAGAAGACTATATTCCTTAAGTAAGTTTCAATTGCTTCACAAGGTAAAATATGCAATTGCCAAGATTGATGGGTGCTGCAACTATCCGGTATATTAAACGACGGGTTTCACCAGCGGATAATGCCCCCTCCCATTGAAAAAAGGAAGAGACTAAAAAACTTTACCTTGATACCTAGATCCATTTGCTCCCTTTTGTCCTCTGATCTCTTTAAACCGAGTTATAGTCATTTTAATAAAGATATTACTACCAATAAAACATTTAACGTGCTTTAATTTATTACCATTACACCTATTCATTAGAAAATTGTCGTCAAAATATCAGAGCGGCGTCTTTGTAACATAAAATAATTATAACACGGATCAGGGTTAGACGTATGAGGCGGTTTTAGAAGCATATACTCCCCTAGAAGGTCTACAATTGAACTAGTTACAGGGCCAAAGCGGCGAAACATAACGATAGAGGAGCCAATTTTTTATCGGTACAACCCCCCACCCCCTTAAAAATACCATATTTCAAACCGTATATGCCAGTAAACCGTATATTTCAAGCCGTAATTTGCCAGGGGGAATTTTAACTCAGCATTACAATATCAGATCTATGTGAGAAATAATTATTTTGATGCTCCTATCATTGCTTGAGTATTCTGCATAAATTAATCACTTGACCCAGTATGTACATTTAATCTGCTTTTTCCATGGAAGATTTATTTGAATTACGTTCAGGAGACCCCCTCCCTCGCACCCTTGATTTAAGATTTTGGAATATATTGCTCTCAGGAGCCGTTTGATGACAAAAAATATGCAAGATCTAATAATCAATGTAATTGCTGCCTCAAAGAATCTTGACGTATCAAAATAATAATTTGGTTTATAAGAAAATGCAAGTACGTTTAATCAATATTAAACGGCTACATACAATAATTTTACTTCTGATGTGATTTATACAAAGAAAAACAAATAAACAAATATAAATTTAAACACAATAAAATACGGGAAAATTATAACTAAAACCAACGATAAGACAGATGTTTCATAAAAACTGTTATGTTTGTATATTTACCTAGGATACATTGTTTTATTTTAACTGGACTTCTGTTAAAATTATTTTAGCGAGAAAAGAATGAATTAAATAATCTAATACATTTGGTGGGTAAGATAATTCTTTTACCTACAGACTTTTTAACTATAAGCATAATTTTTAAAGTAAAAAACAGTATCAATTAGACAACATCAAAAACATGTTACTGGAGAGGTAGAATTCACCATTTTGAATACAAAACCATATTTCATGCCAAAATGGATCAAAATAAAATAAACTACCTCAAGATCAACAGGGTCTAAAATGGGTCTAACCCAACCTTGACTTTAATTGAAAAATCAACGGACTCGGTATCAATTATACAAAATTATCAATTAGACAAAAACATGTTACTAGAGAGGTAGAATTTACTATTTTGAAAACTTTTCGAGTCAAATATGTACTAGCTTTCAAGAATCAATTTTATTAGTTTAACCAATGAGATTTAAAGCATAACTTTTTGAAAAAATGAAGGTAGGAGCAGCAGCTTCCATTCTATGAGATGAATCTGGCAAAATATAGGCAATAGTTGGGAATAATTTAGTGTTGAGATAAGCTTTTCAGACGAGTTTCTCGCCCTATCAATTTTCCGTGTATGACGTTAACCCATTCATTTGTGCTAAAAGCACATTTTCTTAGTTTTTCATCCACAAGTGAGAATATGGTATGACTTGAGCATAATTTACTTCAGAATACAGTTTAATTAACTTGTAAAAAGAAAAGAAAAAAAGGATACGGCATTAGACTTTACAGTCCGTACCGGCGGTGCTGATCTCCGTTTCTTAGCCCTTCAGCCAGGAAGTGCAATGGGGGGTTGGGGGCCAGCCATCCTGTGCTTTCGCACACCCTTCCTGTTTACCTTCCCCAGATTTCTCCAGGTACCCATTTAGAGCTGGGTCGACTCTGGCTAAGCTTACAGAGTCACGCCAATGACCCCCGTCCCAAACTGAAGAATTGGGTACCCACTCGGCCAGGACGGCTTAACTTGTCTCTACCAAATATTGCTGATATTATAAAAAAAAAACAAACTAGATTATAAAGCTGGCAATAGAGTTCAAGGATAGAATACGTAAATGTAAGCTAAACAATCGACCTAGCGATTGAACAATTCTTGTCGAGTTTCGTAAAAACGTTGAAAGACAGATTACTTGTTATCAGTCTTAATCCTAAAACTCTCTCGTCCACATAAACCACATAGAAACTTGATTCCTAGACTAAAATCTATTAGAGGATATATTGATCCCAGAGTGTTGGAGCAGCCGCACTTCAGGTTAGTTTCAGACTTAGAAATATACTGGCTTCTAAATTGCATAACAACAACTTTCCTAATATTGGAGAGACTACTAGAACAATGCATCATCATGGTAGTTTAAAATACACTGAGCACTTGTTGTTGTTGAAATGTCACGACGACATTTTCAGAAATTTCCCTCTGGAGTAGCCTCCTGGACAGCATTAGGAGACCCTGAATCAGTTTCTTTATTTAAAATTACAAGGCAAAAGTTTTTCGTTACTCGAGCTACAGGGTGAGATCAGATTCGTTCTGGAAATCCTGGTTAAACTTTTTTTTTTCTTCTTCTTTGATGTTGTTGATATGTGAATTGATTGAGTTACAACATATAGACAATTTAAGCTTCTAGTAGTGGCTATGTTTATTTAACCTTTTTTGGTGAATTGATGAAAATAGAGGAATAATGATAGATAAAGGAATATAAACAAAAACAAACGGAATTAATCTGTCTAATCTCTTTCTCTTTCCACTTACACTCTCAATCTCAAAACGTCATATCGATCAGTATAATTCCTTTTCACGTATCTTAATTGGTGATCGAGACACTAAGTATCTCTGAGGGAAAAAACCGTCTTTTGTATGAAGAACTTCTTGTTAATAATAGTCAAAATATCAAATTTGTTCGACCGATTAATTAAATCGATTTTTCGCTAAAAACGAAATAAAAGTTGGCGAAACTTGGTATCATCGTCAGCTTTTGGCATCAAAACAATTTTTTCTGCAGCTCTGATCCCGAAAAAATTTCTTTGTTTAAACAACTGCTAGGTAATAACAAAAAAATGAAGCCCGTTCCTCAGTTTTTCGCTTTCCATTAAGAATATTGAGAGCCACCTTCTGAATAAATGCAGCTAATATTGATTGATGCGGCTACGTCTTCCTTAATACCCTCTCAATAGTAACGAAGACAAATTCTCTACGATGTCCGGGAAAAACAGACAAAATTCACAGAGGAATTGCATTCATAAGCTGTTGTAATCTGCCTTTTAGAACTGTGTCATGTAAAAGCAGTAAGACTGTTTTGAAAGTTATTTTAACTTATTTCAACCAGAGTTATATATCAAGCACACATAAAGCAACACCTTAGAAACGAGTTTTGCGCAAACGAAGAGCAGCTGTAAGAATTTTCTGATAATCTGCTTTCACCGGCTTTCCTCTTTTTTTTTCAGTAACACTAGCAAATGAATTACCACTTACGTGCCATGCCACATTTCTTTGAAATACTCATTAAGACCTCAACTGGTTTTGAATTAATTATAAGGATTCGACAATCTGTGAATCCAACACAACAATGGACAACAAATTTTGTTTTCTCCTAATTCATAAAATAAAAAAAATTCGCTGAAAGTAAGGATCGACAATAAAACTTAAAACGAACAGAAATTATTCCGTATATGAAATGGGCTGTCCCCTCCTCAACGCCCCGTTCTTCACACTATTTTTAATTTTTTTATTTTAAAAAGTAGTTGTGAGAGAGCCAAACTTTAGCGTAAAGAGTGGGACGTTGAGGAGGGGATAGCCCATTTCATATACGAAAAATTTTCTGTTCGTTTTAAGTTTTAATGTCGCTCCTTACTTTCAGTAAAAAAAAAATGTTTATTTAATTTCTGAACGTTTTTGAATTAATACAGGTTTTAATTTTGGCTCACCATACATGAATAGATAAAACAAAATTTGCATAATAATTTTACTTTTTTGGCTAAATGGCTTTGTCAAAGTTTTGATCAGACGATTTGAGAAAAAAGCAGCAAGGAGAGGGCTTAGTTGCCCTCCAATTTTTTGGTTACTTAAAAAGGCCAACAGAACTTTTAATTTTATTTACGAACGTCTTTATTAGTAATAAATATACGTAACTTACAAATTAACTTCTATATTCGTAAATTTTTATTACGTACATGAGGGAGTTTGCCCAAACTTCAATGCCTCACTCTTTCCACTAAAGTTCGAATTTCTTTTCAATTCTTTAAGAATGACCCCTGAATCACAAAAGCCGTTTAATGAAAATAAGTAACTCTTTTGAAATTACCCAAAATACTTTAGCGTAAAGAGCGAGGTACTGAGGAGGGGACGAGCCCCCTCATATACGTAATAATTTGTGTTCATTTTAAGTTTTAATGTTGCTCCTTACTTTCAGTTGAAAAAACTTGTTTTTAATTTAATTTCTCATTTTTTTAAATAATGCTGGAAAATCCAGCGCCCCCTTCAAGTAAATTCTTTACCACCATGATAAATTCCTCCATGGAAAGATCCTCCACGTAACCCCCTCCCACCAAAAAATTCCCCGTGAAAAATTCTGTATACTTCCCAATAACCAATACTATGGGCAAAGTTCATAACTTGCAGCCCTTCGGGGATTTTGGGGGACAGGGACTTTGGGGGATTAAGTCTTCCTCAAAAACATAGTTATTAGATTTTTCGACTATGCTGAACAAAATGGCTATCTCAAAATTTTGATCATGTGACTTTGGGAAAAAAATGAGCCTGGGAGGGGACTAGTTGACCTCCAATTTTTTGGTTACTTAAAAGGGCACCAGAACTTTTAATTTCCGTTAGAATGAGCCCTCTTGCGACATTCTAGGACCACTGGGTCGATACGATCACCAATGAAAAACAAACAAACAAACAAACACGCATCCGTGATCTTTCTTCTGGCAAAAAATACAAAATTCGACATTTTTGCAGATAGGAGCTTAAAACCTCTACAGTTTGGTTCTCTGATACGCTGAATCTGATGGTGTAATTTTCATTAATATTCTAAGACTTTTAGGGGTATTTCCCCCTCTTTTCGAAAAAAAGGCAATTTTTTTCAGGCTCGTAACTTTTGATGGGTAAGACTAGACTTGATGAAACTTATATATTTAAAATCAGCATAATAATCCAATTCTTGGCTCCAGATTCCAGTCGGCTCCAGGACAGTCTTGAGTGTATTGAAACAGATATGAACCAATGAGTCAAGAGTTTGCAGTTTAATACCTGTCTGGTGTCAAGGACCTGGATTCCTACACACATAACCAAACCAAGTTCACCGATGTTTCTTACTTAATGCACCGATGTTATATTTTCGCTGGCACCGCATTCAAATTTCGGTGTCAAAAGTTAAAGTTAGTCAAAAGTTATTTTAAAACTAATGAAGATTGGCCACAGTGATCTGATTATGTTCCTTACGACCCTCAAAGTTCTGTCGAATCGTAAAGAGCGGGTTGATCAAGCCAAGTCTAGGTCAAAACGCCAGCTTGTTTGCGCGCATGGTCATTTCTTTGACATTTCGCTGAAACGGTTGAGAAAAACAATGCAAATATTTTGAAAGCAATACTTATGAGAGATATCCCTCAGTAATTTTTGCGCAGATATTCATTTAGTTTTTTGTGCAAGAGAAATAGATCGATAATTTTTCAATCATCAAAAAGTGCCTCTTGTTCCCATACATTCTTCTAGTTTTTGTAGGGGTTAAATCATTCGATCAAAATTATGAGAAAGCCATTTAGCCAAAAAAAATGCAAATTTTGTTTTAATTATTCCTCTGCGGAGAGCCAAAATCAAAACATGCATTGATTCAAAAACGTCCAGAAATTAAATATGACTCGCCTTGTAATTTCTGATGAAATTGCATCTATTCCTGGTGCTTAATTGTTTCCTTTTTTTAATTAATTGGATTCGTTATCAGAAGTTCTAGTCCTCTTTTTGAGATTCAGAGTGATCAGAACGTAGATAACCCCCACCACACCTCGTATTTTTCCGAAATGCATCTGATAAAAATTTTGAGATGACCATTTGTGGTGGTAGAAACTTCGAATCAGCTCATTCGATTGGAAATGGAAAGGGCAAGTGCCCTTTTTAATAGAAACTGATTGGAGGGCAAATAGCCCTCCCTCCCTCGCCCAATATTTCCCCAAACCCATCCAATCAAAATTTTGAGATAGCCATTTTGTTCAACGTAATTGAAAGGATCGGAAACTATGTCTTTGGGGATGGCACCCCCCCTCCAGCCCTCAGGGAAGGTATGTTATGCCCCGGGATCCTATAAGGCATATATAGAGGGTGATCGTATAAAATTCGGAGGGGGCTCGTTGGATTGGTAATCAGAAAGTCTAATGCTCTTTTAAGATTCAGAGTGATCTGAGGGCGGATAACCCCCACCCCTTGAAACCTCGTATTTTCCTGTAATGGATAGAAAAAGGCTTATTTGATTGGAAATGGAAAGGGCTCTTGTCCTTTTGATAGTCAAAGAGATTGTAGGGCATCAAGCCCCCTCTCCTACACCAATCCATTCCCAAAACACATCTAATCAAAATTTTGAGACAGCCATTTTGTTCAGTGTAGTTGAAAGGTCTGGAAATTATGTCTTTGACAACCCCCTTATACCTTCTTAATACCAGAATATAATTTGTACTTACTGAAAAAAATGCTGTGGATTCTCAGTTTAGCATACATATACTGATGTATATTCATTAAAGTTTTAATTGTTTCAAATCTATTTAAGTTAAAAATTAAAACATTTTAACGTGTTTTGTATATTTTGATCATACAATAAATAACAAAGCCTTCTCAAGACCGGAACTTTACTGAAAACAAAATATGTTTAAAATGTTTTCACTTTCTTGTTACTTCTGTAAAATGTTTTTTACAAGATATATGAAGGGAAAAGTCATCCTCTTGCACATGAGCAAAAATAAAGTCAAATAATCTTCCGAGCATAAAGCTACCACAAATCACTACCAATAAATAAATGAAAATCAAACCGAACAGATATTACAATAAATGGTCGAGTCAAACTCAAAACGAGCAAAAATCAACAAGAGTAGGGCTGATAACCCCTATGCCTTCTCAAGACCAGAACACAGTTTGCACTTTACTGAAAACAAAATACGTTTGAAATGTTTTCACCTTTTTTACTTTCATGATTAAAAATTATCAAAACCTTAACGAAGAAATGTCAGTATATGTCAATTTAATTGACCATCCAATATCATTTGTTTGTTAGTTTTTTTCAGTAAAGCGTAAATTGTGTTCTGGTCTTGAGAAGACATAAGGGTTATTTATTGTAATTTCTGTTCGTTTTGAGTTTCATTTTTTTTTATTTGTGGTTGTTTTGAGCTTGGAAAATTATTTGAACTTATTTTTGCTCACTCTTGGCTTAATGGAGCTCTTTACTTTTCTTTGAAAAAACATGTCTTGTGGAAAGCTTTTTTTAAATTAATTATACAAAATATCGATACTATTTTAGAGATGCTAGCTTGAGAGGCAGCACTGACGCCCCTTCCCATTCATGTACATACAAACCCATAGGCTAATAATGGACAATTCATCCTTTAAAATCTGATATTCTCCACAGTATTTTGCTCTATGGTAATTTTCGTGTCAGCTGCCATCAGAAAACAGCAAATTTTACCATTTTGGAGATGCTAGCTTGAGAGGCAGCGCTGACGCCCCTTCCCTATCATGTACGTACAAAGCTCATAGACTAATAATGAACAATTCATCCGTTAAAATCTGATATTCTCCACAGTATTTTGCTCTATGGTAATTTTGGTGTTAGCTGCCATCAGAAAACAGCAACTTTAGACCACTTCTAAAATGGTGGAGCAGAAGGCATGCGGATTCAACTTCTTGGTAAGCCATTCACAAATTGTAGAAAACATTTTTTATTAAACTTAATTTATGCATACGACAGTTGAAGGAGACGACCCTTTCCAGCTTTTTCAATTTGCCTTATTTGTAGACATTGAGATGGTTAGAAGAGATATAACCTTCTTTTGAGTAAATAGTCATCTCAAAATTATAACCAAGAAGTGCTAAAATAATTAACGACAAAATAGTCGATCGTTTTTACTAAGCATTATCAGCACTATACTTTCTTATAATTTCTGATGTTCTACTTAAAACTGTCTATTCTCTTGTGTTTCTTTTATTCTGACTATACTTTCACTTTACTCATTTTGTTTTACATTTCATTTTATTTTACTCAGCACTATACTTTCTTATAATTTCTGATGTTCTACTTAAAACTGTCTATTCTCTTGTGTTTCTTTTATTCTGACTATACTTTCACTTTACTCATTTTATTTTACATTTCATTTTATTTTACTCTGCACTATACTTTCTTATAATTTCTGATGTTCTACTTAAAACTGTCTATTCTCTTGTGTTTCTTTTATTCTGACTATACTTTCACTTTACTCATTTTATTTTACATTTCATTTTATTTTACTCTGCACTATACTTTCTTATAATTTCTGATGTTCTACTTAAAACTGTCTATTCTCTTGTGTTTCTTTTATTCTGACTATACTTTCACTTTACTCATTTTATTTTACTCTGCACTATACTTTCTTATAATTTCTGATGTTCTACTTAAAACTGTCTATTCTCTTGTGTTTCTTTTATTCTGACTATACTTTCACTTTACTCATTTTATTTTACATTTCATTTTATTTTACTCTGCACTATACTTTCTTATAATTTCTGATGTTCTACTTAAAACTGTCTATTCTCTCGTGTTTCTTTTATTCTGACTATACTTTCACTTTACTCATTTTATTTTACTCTACACTATACTTTCTTATAATTTCTGATGTTCTACTTAAAACTGTCTATTCTCTTGTGTTTCTTTTATTCTGACTATACTTTCACTTTACTCATTTTATTTTACTCTGCACTATACTTTCTTATAATTTCTGATGTTCTACTTAAAACTGTCTATTCTCTTGTGTTTCTTTTATTCACTACAAAAAGCTCACTTTTCTTGACTTTGACATCTCACTCTGCTTGATACTCATATAGTGTCATTTTTTTTCTCCTTCTTGCTCGAAAACATTTTAAAGATTTTAATAGTCAATATCAATATTCACAATTTAATATCATTTTAGGGAATAAGAATAATCTTCCAAATTTAACTGTTTAATTATTCATACACGTACAAAAAAAATCGCTTTATACATATATATAGAGGTCAAACATAAATATTAATCATAAAAAAAAGTTCGTAATGGTGCTAAGTAGATTAAGAGGTTACAGAAAACCTGCTCTAAATGCAATAATATGGCTCGATCATTATTTAAAACTATATATGGCAAAGATCCAGTACTGCCAACTAGTGGCGTACATCTTCGCCAGGTATTTCTTTCAACTAACTCGTACTTTCACTTAAAAAAGGGTTGAACTCGCACAACTATAGTGAAAGTCAATAGGGTCAACAAACGCATCAAATGCTATCGCGCTTCTTTGTCTTTAACATCACATTTCACTATGGATTTATTTTCAAGACCCCCCCCCCACACACACAAAAAAAGAAAACTAATTGACAACCATGTTTTTTATTTACCAATTGTGCTGACTCAAAACAGCGTCAAAAGCAACAAATTGTGTAAATATGTCCTGGTTAACATATCTACTATTGGTAGCTTATTTATATTCTATTTCTGACATTCCGTTAAGTGGCGTTAAAATGTGTATCTTGCTAAACTTGCATGCCTAGACACATGTCTGTCCAGACATCTAAATCCAGGCAGTTCCCGTTCACATGTAAAAATCAGTGCTTGTCTACAATAGCAGCTAGTTATAGAGTCTAGAGCTACGCGTCAGCCAATTATTTTATAGAGCTACGTGTCAGCCAATTGATTTCAAAGTTAGCCAATTAGAAAGCCACCTTTGCATTATGTTTATCACCTGCACTTAAATGCATCATTAAGATGTACATCTGGCTCAACCTCAATGCTTAGGCAAGTGCATTGCCAGACAACATGTCTAGTCATGGAAGTCTTCTTGGACTCGTATGTGATGCAACTATCAGGAATCAAGACGTGCAATTATGGATGTTGCAGCAGTACACAGCGATGATTTTCCATCAAAGGTTAATCAAGGATGTCCAATAGAATAATGCATCATCAAAGTTTTACTCAACTATTCTTCATACCCTTAGTCTCTTACCCAATTTCATACCCTGTTACTTCTAGCAGGGAGCCAGAGTGAAGCAACGTCTAAACAGCAAAAAGGCTTGCAATATCATGTGATTTAAAAAAAAGAACATGGATTACAAAACTGACAGTGCCATATCTATATGCATTTTCGGAAATCATCTTTCAATTTTTGTACAAAAGAAGAGACGGGTATTTACAGACCAATCTCAGGGGAGGGGATTTCGCTCATCCCCCGTGTGCACATGTGTATTGCCCAATAAGCTTAACCTATATCAAATTAAAGAAAAAGCAAATAAAAGATGCTCACCAATAGGGTGCAAGTTCCGTGGGTTGAACCATGTCCCTTAAAAGAGTAAAGAAGCAGCATTAGCCCATATCCAAAGTTAAACGAAAAAATCAAAGCTGATTAGCTGAATTAATAAAAAGCAATGTGTCTTCAAATACAATATACCAAAAGCAATTATAAAACTAACAGGTAATGTATAAAATCAATTTTTACTGATTGGATCAGTAACTTCAAATTTGCAACTTCAATAACTTAAAAATTGGAACCAAAAATATGGACCATTTCTTGACTATTCAGGCCTTAAATTCCTAACAGGTTTTTTTTTCTTTTTTTGAAAGAAAGAAGAGTAGGTGCATCTCTTGTTAAATTAAATAAAAAAAAATATTTTTTTTAGCTGAAAGTAAGGAGCAACATTAAAACTTAAAACGAACAGAAATGACTCCGTATATGAAATGAGTTGTCCCCTCCGCAATCCCTCGCTCTTTACGCTAAAGCTTTTATTTTTTTTTTAAAGTAGAATTGTGGCAAAGAGTCAAACTTTAGCGTAAAGAGCGAGGGATTGCGGAGGGGACAACTCATTTCATATACGGAGTAATTTCTGTTCGTTTTAAGTTTTAATATCGCTCCTTACTTTCAGCTAAAAAAATTATTTTTTTTTATTTAATTTCTGAACGTTTTTGAATTAATGCATGTTTGGTTTTGGCTCTCCGCACCTAAATTATTAAAATGAAATTTGTATATTAATTCTTTTTTCTTTGCTAAATGGCTTTCTCTTAGTTTTGATCAGACGATTTTGAGAAATAAGGGGTGGAGAAGGAGGCCTAGTTGCCCTCCAATTTTTCGGTTACTTAAAAAGGCAACTAGAACTTTTAATTTTAACGAACGTTTTTATTAGTAAAAAATATACGTAACTTAAGAATTAACTTACGTAACAAACTTTCATAACCTTATATTTTTAATATGTATACGAGGGGGTTTGTACCCTCGTTAATACCTCGCTCTTTACACTAAATCGTAAGTTTTGTCCCAGTTCTTTAAGAATGACCCCTGAATCAGAAAGGCCGTAGAACAAATAGTTGAAATTACTAAAAATACTTTAGCATAAAGAGCAAGGTATTTATCTCCTCCTAAATACCTCGCTCTTTATGCTAAAGTATTTTTAAGAACCCCTCATATGCGTAATAATCTCTGTTCGTTTTAAGTTTCAATGCTACTTCTTCTTTTCATTTGAAAAAACGTTTTCATGTTTATTTTTCATTGTTTTCCTATAGTAATGCTAGAGCATCCTGCGCCCTTTTCATTTAATTTTTCTTCTGCCATGACAGATTCCTCCAAGGAAAGATCCTCCAACATAGCCCCCTCTCCAAACAAAATAAAATCCCACTGAAAACGTCTGTACACTTCCCAATAACCATTACTATATGTAAACACTGGTCAAAGTTTGTAACTTGCAGCCCCTCCCCCAAGGATTGTGGGGGAGTAAGTCATCCCCAAAGACATAGTTTTTATGGATTTCGACTATGTTGAACAAAATGGCTATCTCAAAATTTTGATCCGTTGACTTTGGGAAAAAATGAGCGTGGGAGGGGGCGTAGATGCCCTCCAATTTTTTCAGTCACTTAAAAAGGGCACTAGACTTTACATTTCCGATAGAATGAGCCCTCTTGCAACATTCTAGGACCACTTGGTCGATACGATGACCCCTGAAAAAAAAAAAAAAAAAAAAAAAACACGCACCCGTGATTTGTCTTCTGGCAAAAAATACAAAATTCCACATTTTTGTAGATAGGAGCTTGAAACTTCTACAGTAGGGTTCTCTGATACGCTGAATCTGATGGTGTCATTTTCGTTAAGATCCTACTACTTTTAGGGGGTGTTTTCCCCTATTTTCCTAAAGAAGGCAAATTTTCTCAGGCTCGTAACTTTTGATGGGTAAAACTAAACTTGATGAAACTTATATATTTAAAATCAGCATTAAAATGCGATTCTTTTGATGTAGCTATTGATATCAAAATCAATTTTTTAGAGTTTTGGTTACTATTGAGCCGGGTCGCTCCTTACTACAGTTCTTTACCACGAACTGTTTGATTAGGATTGTATATGAACCTGCCATACCCAATACGTTTCATAAGAACACCCACCTTATACCTTCACTGTAAATATTGTCAGTCGTATCAAAATGACGTATCTGCATAATTTTAAATATTCACACGAGCAAAAAAAAAACAACAAAAAAACACACATCTCACAACTTTTTTTTTAAATTTTTACTCTGATACCCGTGAAACAAAAATGGATCGATGAGTAAAATTAATACATACCAATCCGTCTTTTCTTTTACGGTTATCAGAGGGTAAATAAAAAAGTTTTAAAATCTGAAATTTACAATTATAGATACTTCCTTTTGATACCCGACTGACGATATGCAGTCAATCTTAATTTTGATCAATGAATATACATGCAATAAGAAATTATATCTAACTGCAAAGACGCCACTGCCATTTGAACTTTTAAACAAGGAAATAAAAATGAAGGAAGAAAAGGGGCTAGTTCTTTTCGAGACAGCGGAATAGAAAACACCAAGACGAACTTGCTAATATTTCAAAAATACACTTCTAGATAACATTAATTGTCAAGATAATTATGTTAAAGGGTATAGATCTATTTTACTATATAGATATTTATGCTAAATATATAGAAAATAGAATAGGCAATGTCTATTGGAACATTCTTTTCTCTTATTTCACTGTCTGGAAGAAAAATTGGCCCCTTGTTTTCCATTTTCATCTCAGTTTAAATATAAATAATATCCACAACAGGTAAAAAAAGAACATTAGTCTAGGTGTCAAAGCCACAACTTAATAGTTTATTTTTGTATTCTTTAGTTTAATTTTTTTTTTGTACATGAACAAACTACACCTGTACAAAAGCACAGCCGATCCCAAACCTGGAAAAAGGAGAATGTTTAGCCAGAGGGGAGTCGAGCCCCTCTCCCGTCAAAACCCGTTTGCTCTCTATACTAGGAAAGTTTCTTACCCTCATAATTCTTACTGTATCCAGTCAATGATTGACAAGCATTTAAGGGACGAATAATCCCAAACCGCTCCTGTGCAAATCTCATTTTTGCGCTACCAATAATGTTAGGAGAGACAAACGAGTGGAGACAGAAGCTATACCTCATTTCCACAGACTTCAAGAAAACATTCTCGACTCTGACCATCAAGATACACTCTGGATGATTCTCAAGTACTAGTACTAGTGCCCCTGACAAACTCGTTAAGTTAATTATGGCTCAGTACGAGAGCACAAAGTGTTGTATGGAAGTCAATTAAAATATTTCCGGATCACCTCCAGAGTAAAGCAAGGATGTGTCCTGTCCCCTTTTTTCTGAAACGCAAAGAGAGAATTTATTCAGGCCTGAACGTGTTTTATAATTTATTACCTGGGACAAACACAGCAAGTGGATCTACAACATACTCTCCTTTTTCTATCTGTGCAGGGGGAACTGGAGCAACATATTCCATCTTTTCTTCACTTCTGGGTTTTTCTTCACTTTTGGGTTTTTCTTCACTTTTGAGTTTTTCTTCACTTTTAGGTTTTTCTTCCATTTCTGGCTTCTCGGTCTTCTTTTCAGGGGTTGTTGTATCAGGAATCTAAAATTTGTAAGGATAAAATAGAAGAATAGAAATATGTTTACTTCAGGCCTACGATGAAAATTAACTTTAAAAAAGATCAAAACCTAAAACAAATAGAAATAAACACAAATGAAAGTGGGGCTACTAACCCCCTTCAGACTAGAAATTTATTCGCATTTTCAATACACAGACAATGGTGTAAGGCTACACGCTGTAAAGCAGTAAATAATTTCTTAGACTATACTACTTTTCCATTAAAATTGAAACAAAGCATTAATACAAGCAGGAAATTTTTTCTTTAATAAGACTTCTCCTTCTTTTGAAAATCACCCCTGGAATCCATAAAAAATTCCTTTCAACAGCTAGTTTTTTCTGAGTAAACAAAAAAATAAATGAAAAATCAATACTAAACAAAAATACTTTTCTTTTGCCTTCTATATCAACACAATCATTATAGATGCTCATCTTAAAGCTGTAATTGGCCCAGGATACACAGTTCTTTCCAATGATTAAATGAAAAAACAAAGAAGTTTTTTTTCTAACTGAAAGTAAGGAGCGACATTAAAACTTGAAACGAACAGAAATTACCTCGTATGTGAAAGGGGCTGTTCCCTCTTCAACGCCCCGCTCTTTACGCAAAAGTTTGACTCTTTCTCTCAACTCTACTTTTTAAAACAGAAAAAACTTTAACGTAAAGAGCAGAGCGTTGAGGAGGGAACAGCCCCTTTCATATACGGGGTAATTTCTGTTCGTTTCAAGTGTTAATGTCGCTCCTTACTTTCAGTTAGAAAAAAAACTGTTTTTTTCATTTAATTTCTGAACATTTTGAGTTAATCCATGATTTGATTTCGGCTCTCCGCAGATGAATAATTAAAACGAAATTTGCATATTTTATTTTTTTGGCTAAATGGCTTTCTCAAAGTTTTGATGGAACTATTTTGAGAAAAAAGGAGCGGGGGAGGAGGCCCAGTTGCCCTCCGATTTTTGGTTACTTAAAAATGCAACTAGAATTTTTAGTTTCTTACCAACGTTTTCAATAGTAAAAGATATACGTAACTCACGAATTAGCTTACGTAACGAACTTCTATATTCCTATGTTTTATTACGTATATGAGGGGGTTCGCCCACTCGTCAATACCTCGCTCTTTAAACTAAAGCTGAAAGTTTGTCCTAATTCCTTCAGAATGACCCCTGAATCACAAAGGCCGTAGAATAAATAGCTGAAATTACTAAAATTATTTTAGCGTAAAGAGTGAGGTATTAGGAGGAGGTGAACCCATTATACGCGCAATATTTTCTATTCGTTTTAAGTTTTAATGCTGCTCCTTACTTTCAGTTGATAAAACTTTTTCATATTTTTTTTTCAAATAATGGTAGAAAATCCTGTGCCCCCTTCATAGAAATTTTCTTCCCCCATAACAAATTCCTCCATGGAATTTACCCCCTATTCTCAACCCCTCCCCCCAACCAAAAATTTCCCTCTGAAAACATATGTACACTTCCCAATAACCATTACTATATGCAAACACTGATCAAAGTTTGTAACTTGCAGCCCCTCCCACGGAGACTATGGGGAGTAAGTCGTCCCCAAAGACATAGTTATAAGGCGTTTAGGCTATGCTGAATAAATGGCTATCTCAGAATTTTGATCCGACGACTTTGGGAAAAATGAGCGTGGGAGGGGGCCTAGGTTCCCTCCAATTTTTTGGTCACTCAAAAAAGGCACTATAATTTTTCATTTCCGTTCGAATGAGCCCTCTAGCAAAATTCTAGAACCACTGGGTCGATACGATCGCCCCTGGAAAAAAATAAATAAAATAAACACGCATCCGTGATCTGTCTTCTGGCAAAAATTACAAAATTCTACATTTCTGTAGATAGGAGCTTGAAACTGGTACAGTAGGGTTCTCTGATACGCTGATTCTGATGGTGTGATTTTCGTTAAGATTCTTTGACTTTAGGGGGTATTTCCCCTATTTTCTAAATAAGACAAATTTTCTCAGGCTCGTAACTTTTGATGGATAAGACTAAACTTGATGAAACTTATATATTTAAAATTAGCATTAAAATGTAATTCTTTTGATGTAACTATTGGCATCAAAATTCCGTTTTTTAGAGTTTTGGTTACTATTGAGCCGGGTCGCTCCTTACGCTGTTTGACGCTTTGATATGTGGTGCAAAATTCAGTAAATATACTGTCAATAAGAGTAGCGCATATGTCTGTAACTCTTGTCGGTACCTTGCATGCCGGTAGGAGCCCATTAATTAACAACAGTGACACCCAATCAACCGTGGTTATACTAAAAAGACCTCAGCACAAATAGCCAACTTGTTTCTGTTCAGAAATAATAAAGAAAATAGGAGCCAGTAAGAATTTCTGATGAGCAAAGATTCCTTTATAATGGTGACTAAGTGTTTTCTTATCAAAATGACTCAATTTCTGCTTCAAGGTGTCAATTAATAAGCAATTTTATTGCACTTATTGCTCTAACATATGAAAGCACGGAGTAATTAAAGAAAGATAGAAGCAAAAACAGCACCTGGGCCAACCTGCCTCAGATACTGAGGGGTATGTAAATATCTATGCAATTCCTTCTCTTTGGCTTGTTACATGTAAGCTTGAATAAATATTGACATTGGCCAAGAGGCTGCTGTTTAGAATATCCGAAAAATTTTATTCTATAATATGAAGCCATAAGATGTAACTATATTTTACCCACAAGTAAAACACTTTGGATAAAAATTCACACTAATTTAGTCTACAGAAGGTATTAAATCATTTGGTTGAGCATTTATAAATTAAAACAACTGTTTGCTTAGTGAAGTGTTCAGAGGTGAAAATTGTGCCATCTCAATGGAAATTACAAAAATTTTACAGGAGTATGTAAATTGTTGTACGATTCCTAAATATAGCCCAATAAACAAGTTTGGCGGAATATTAAAGAAAGTGGCAATCTTCTAGAAGCATTTGTCTACTAAACTAGCAACAATAAGGACAAATCTGATTGACTTATATAATTACGTAACTATCTCCTTGACCAAAGTATCCCAGTTGATATGGTTCTGCTAGACTTTGCTAAAGCCTTCAGTAAAGTTTGTCATCAAAGGCAAGTTGAAACTGAAGGCAATTGGTATTGACGAGGATGTAGTGGACTAGGTAATGTCTTTCTTGAAGGGAACAAAGCATTGGTCAGAGTTTTTGGTTAAGGTGGTACAGCTTTCTACTCTGAAATAGCAAAGGTCTGAAGTTGGGTGCCTTAAGGAACTGTTTTGGGACCTAAAATTTTCAACGTCTACATTAACAACCCTCCAAGGAACATTACAATTAAACTTGGCCTATATGCTGGTGACTTGAAACACACTGATCCTGTCAACACACAGCAGGGTTTAGACTCAATGAAGTCAGATCTAGACAGCCTTTGCAGATTGGCCAATATATGGAGGATTGAGTTTAATGTTGAAAAGTACAAGGTTCTCCATCTTGGAAGGTATAACCCACAATGCCAATACTTTGTGTCATCAAATACCAATTTCTGTCATCAAATACCAATTTCTGTGAGTACCCCAGATAGAGATTTGGAGTTGTTCTAGATGAAGACCTTTAATTAACCTACCTAACAAGCTGCAGAAGCAGGGGCTAACCAAACTCTTGGTATCATCAAATGCACAATCACCAATAGATTCCCAGTAATATTTGCTAAACTCTACAAGAGCCTAATGAGACCTAGACTGCAATAGAGAATGTGCATTGCCCCTCCAATTAATAAAACGGACCAGATGGCTGCCGAATCTGTCCAAAGACAGGCAATAAAATGCATTAAGGGGCTCAAAGATAGAGAGTATGCATGCCAACTGCAGAGCCTGAAGCTACCAACGCTGACACCCCATCAAGGAAGAGGCAATACGATAATGACCTACAAATCGCTTCAGTCTGACAACAAAGAGATGTTAGAACCTGCCTGGTCGTCAAATACCAGAGGCCATTCAGCAAAGCTGTTCTGCAAGCATATCAAAACAAGAACAACTGCATCATAAACCTGTGGAACAGCCTAAGCAAGATGACAGAGCGATCTACAACAACCAATAGCTTCAAATAAAATCTTGACAAGGACCAGCTGACTAGACCTGGTTGCATCCTAAAATAGGATGCAGCAGACGGCCTGCAGCCCTACAATCACTAACTGACATACACTGAGATTGTCAATATTGCTAGCAAATCTGATTTAAGGCAAAAGTTTTATTTCATTCTTATCTCTATTCATTATGTGTTTCTTCTAGTTCTGAAGAAAAGGACTCCTGTAAGATTAGCATTCTACTCAAGTGAATTCTACTCAAACCATTGGAAATGTGTTTTCAAAACCTAGAGCCAAGCAAAAAAATTAATAATAATAATAATAAGGAAAAACACACTCTTTTCCAAAATTAAGACAGGCATATAGACATATCTTGTTTGCAATTCTCTAAGCCTTAGAAGTAGGGAAAGAGTAGAGAATAGAGCTTGAAAATGGCATCCCAGGGCCCAAATCAAGCTCTGAATATATTCCTGTAGGTTTCATTCTTAAAACTCATAGCAGAAGTCCCTCGCCCAAAATCCTACCCCCTTTTCTTCAGGCTACAAAACAGCGGTTGAGATTTTTCTAAGTATAATCGTTTTCCCGAGCAAAGCATGTTGAAAATGAAAGACAAAAGTAACCTTTAATACCATTTCTATCTAGCTAAACTAAGTCAGATTTTTTAGCACCTTCATGCAATCAAATTTTTTTTTTAGAGTCAAACATTACTTTGACTTTAGTCATTACTTTGACTTTAGTCATTACTTTGACTGAGTCATTACTGATTTGACTGAGTCATTACTTTGACTTTAGGCTTTTTAGAACACAATTCTAATAGTTTAAGGATCTAAAGCAATGTTCTGGTTTTTATTTAAATTTAAGAAGCATTTTACAGTGTTTAAAACTTTATAAATAGGATTTAGCACAATCATAGGACTCCAAACATTTCTGGCCTTGCTTATGCTGTAGATCTACTTCTGAAAGTTCAAATTTTAAACCACAAGCTTACTCAAGTTCATCAAAGGTCAGTGCCATTTGGAGAGGGTAGAAGTGAATATTTAAAAAGACCTTCCTGGAGCACAATTTAGGCTCTTAACCCATTACTGTAAGTTTAATCTACTTGATTACTTTCCTAGATGGCAAGAAAAAAAAACTAAACCTTTATCTTTAATGATTTGAATAGAATTTAAGTAGTAAAGGACTGAAATCACTAAAAAAAGAAATAAATATACCATTAAGTTCTCAATTCAATGCTCATTCAAAGTAAGAGTAATTGCTGTTGCTATGATTGTATCCAAGTCTGTCTTATCATGGCCAGATATAGCCCCAGGCAGTACATTAATGTTTTTGTTATTTTTTTTAATTAGCCTGAGTTGACATCAAGAACCATTATCAGTGAGAAATAACAAACAAACACAAAGTAGAAACAATAGGGAAAATCATCCCACAAGACAGTGGAAATCCAGTCTTGTAGAATTTCACCACTGTGGAAATCCACAGTGGATTTCCACTGTCTTGAAAAGATTTTCCCTATTGTTTTTACTTTGTGTTTGTTTGTTATGGAAAGGCAGTGTGGCCTCCGTCACCATTTTGGATGAGAAATAAGCCCAAAAGATAATGACAACCCCATAAAATCAGCAAACTGGCCTCATTGAAAAGAGGGGACTAGGATGCAATAGTGATAGTAGCAATTACTATATTGAGATAGAGCATTTTATGGAGAATTGAATGGCATGATTCTTTTATATTCTACCTGATTTCTGCGCTAAACTATACCAGGTGTGCAAAAAAATCCGAAGTTGCCAGTAGCAGAAATCCAAAAGCTGCTGACACTTTAGCAGCACAACTTGTGTTTTGACAGCTTTGCTTTGAGCTAAAAGTGCTTTTATGCATAAATTTGCAGAAAAGCAATAAATGCAACTTAGCATAGCTTGCAGCGAGAAATATCAATACTTTTCTGAATCACAGTTAACAATGTAATTTAATTAAGTGGCAGGCCATATAGTAGCCATAAATATTATACTCAATAATTTTATATGTATCATTTTATTAAAAGTACTGTATCATATTTACTCTAATACTACTAGTGGAGTATAGTATTCAAAGCCTGAAGTATACTGTAAACAGTTTACTGCTGTTACTTTATGGATGAAGTTGTACACCCCAATGCTATTGGTATGATAAAAATAATGCATACCAAACTGCATGCTTGATACTCATTGATCACTCTACTACAACTATAAAAAGCACCACTTGATTTTCCAGGAAAACAATATTGATTGGCAGCCAGGCATTCTAGGGTATTTGTGCAAGATTTAGACAAATATTTACTTCTAGTTAAAGAGAAGAGGAGAAAGTAAAAACTTGTCCACAAGGACAAAGGATAACAACAACTTAATAAGTAAATTTTCACATAGGAACATTGTAAGTCAATGAACTTTAGTCTGAATAAGTTTTAAAAAGCAGAAGCAAGAGAAGGGATACATTTCTTCTTGCAGAAGAGATACATAAATCACGTGAAATAAAATATCTTGGAAAATACATCACCTGGTAAAAAAAAAGAAAATCAAAACGAAAACATCTTTTTTCTTTGTTTTTAGTAGCTCTTTTTGGTTCTAGCTGGGTCAAGTTACTTACAGTTAATTACCACAAATTGTTTGATCAATCTTCAAACACAGATACCAGGTAGCAGAGTAAGAAATAAAGACCAACCGTTTGTAAAAAAAAATAAGTCTGAAAATAATAATTGCTCAAGCATTAGAAGTTATGTAGGTAGGCCAAGGTGTTTCTAAAAATTTCAAATGCACTAATTTGAGCAGAATATCTAGTCTGTAAAATTTCATTTACTTACTTAACAAGTTTCCTAGACTGTAACAAGTTCTTAGACTGAAATTGAACCATTCAATCAAGTATGGATGCCAGCCAAAACTATTACAACAGGGATGGCACCAGAATGGCAATGATGAGGGGAGGAGAAGAGGGCAAATACATTAGAAGATAAAAGGCTTAAAGGCAAAATAAAATTACCAAGGAAGAAAGAAAAACACTTAATTTTTTACATACCAACTATGTACTAAGATAAATATATTATGCCCAAAACCTAGAATAAAAGAAAATAACACTCAAACTAAGTTGCCAAAAATAAGAGAAAAAGGTATCATCTAAAGGGTCCATTTATTTTCTGAGTAAAACAATGGTTATATTTTAAAAGGGCATAAAAAGGTCTTGAGTAGTATTTTTATCTACTTTATAGCTGGATAATGAAAATATATCCAAATTTATCACAAAATACCCTCCCCCCTCCCTGCATAGGTACCATGCTTTCCCTTTTTCATTTTAGAATGATTTTTCAATCTAACTCTTATATTTTCTGACCTTTGAAAATTAAACAGAATAGCCAAAGAAACCAAAATTTAAACTCACAGTCCAGCTGTCAAAAATAACCCTCTTTGCATCAATGCTCAAAATTACTCTGAACATAACAGGGACAGATCTAGAGCAAATCTTGGGGGAGCAAGGCCCAATGTGAAAAGGGTATGAATGGGCAAAATCTGGGGGGGGGGGGGAAATGTGACAAAGGTGCCAATAATTGACTGAATTGACAAATTTAATCCAAAAAAAGGAGTGAAAAAAGAAAACAAGTGCCAATAGCTCATATGGCACTTGTGATGAGGTCAGAAGAGCCAAGAGTTCCTTCCTACTAAGTTTCATTACAATCTCTTCACTCTAAAATCTAATCTCTCCAAGATTTCTGGTTTCCCCCTTCAATTCCCCCCAATGTCACTGGATCCAGTTGGGATATAAAACAAGAGCTCTGAGACACAAGGTCCTTCTAAATACCAAATTTCATTAAGATCTGATAACCTGTTCATAAGTTAAAAATCACTCATTTTATCTAATTTTTCCAAATTAACTAACCTTTCACTCCACCCAGATGGTCAAATTAGGGAAGCAACTATTTCTAATTTGATCTGGTTGGGTCCCTGATATGCCAGCCAACTTTCAGTGATTGCTATATTGATCATGTATCTAGTTTTAGATCTTATTCATGTACAAACTGGGGTGGTCTAGGATTCAAACATGAAACCTCTTGCACCCTAACTGAGAATCATACCCCTAAACCACAAGCAATACTTAAGAAGAACAATCAATTGTTTTACTGGCAAATAAAAACCTTCTCAACTATCTTGTTTGCTTACTCCCCCCAGATGACTGAATCAGGGAAGAGACTATTTCTAATTTAATCTAATCTGGTCCCTGATATGATTGCCAACTTTCATTGTCCTAGCTTATCTGGAAGTGCCAAAACTAGTAAATCCCCCCCTCATCTTCCCAAAGAGAGCAGATCTGGTCTGGTTATATCAATAATGTATCTAGGACATGTGCTTATTCTTCCCACCAAGTTTCATCTTGATCTCTACACTAAACATTTTCCAAGATTTCCAGTTCCCCCTCCAACTCCCCCCAATGTCACTGGATCCTGTCGGGATTTAAAACAAGAGCTCTGAGACACAAGGTCCTTCTAAATATCAAATTTCATTGAGATCTGATCACCCATTTGCAAGTTAAAAATCCATCTATTTTCCAATTTTTCTGAAATCCCCCATCCCCCCACAGGGTTGAATTGGGGAAATGACTATTTCTAATCTAATCTGGTCTCTGATACGCCTGCCAAATTTTATCATCCTAGCTTATCTGGAAATGCCCAAACTAGCAAAACCAGGACCAACTGACAGAACTTGTGATTGCTATATGTCACTTGGTAAATATCAAGTGCCATAAAAAGGGAAAGATGGCTACAGAAAAAAATTTAAGGGGGAACCAGAATCCCCTAGCCCAGCCCCCTAGATCCACCAGTGGAACATAAACATGTTCAAATGAAATTCTTTACCAGGAATCACTAGTAAAGAATTCTTTACCAGGAATCTTTGTCTGGTTTTTTTATGTGCAGTAAATAACTAAGACAAAATTTTTAGAAAGTAGTGCAAAAATATGTCAAGTTAAGTGAAAGAGGTTGTTACTAGGGGTGGATTATCACTAGTGGCAAATCACCAGGGATGGCAACCCTGTATGAAAGGGCATTTTTGGAGAACTGATTTTTTTTTTTAAGAACACACATTTTTGAGAATATTGGAACACTGGTATTTTCAGACAAAATCTGCCAACAAATTTTACTAGGCCACAAAAACTGCCAAGTAGCATTGCTACTATGTTATCATTCTTTTGCATGGCAGAGCACAACTTATGTTTTGACAGTTTTTCTTGGAGCCAAAATTATCTTTATATGTAAAAATGGTATTTTCAGACAAAACCTGCCAACAAATTTGAGAACTGCCAAGTAGCATTGCTACTTTGCTACCCTACTTTTTGCATCACAGAACTATACTTTACCTTTTAAGCTGTATTCAATTTTTTTTTTAATTTAAGACAAATTCTTTATAACCTTATAAAACAGGATGCAGCAAAGTTACACTAAATCCTGTCAGTTAGATTTAAAAAAGTCGAGACTTTTCTTAAGTCTCATGTGTACTGAAGTTTATTTCTGAAACATGTTTTGTTCCAGTTCAATAAAGATAAGTGCCTTCTGAATGAGCTAAATACTTCAGAATATCTTCTGAGGGTGTAGCTTATGGTTAGATACACAGTAGCAGGATAGCTAAATCACCACTTCAACAATTAAATCACTATAAAATCTCTACTATACCACCTAGAAAGTGTGTTTTTTACCCTTGGATTTGTTGAAATTGTTTTAACATGTAGATAACTAACTTGAAAAATGAAAATTAATTAAACTATACAAGTACCAAAAGATAACACATTGACAATTTATTTTCTAACCTCCTTCTGATTTCTGAGTCTTAGAAATTTGTCTACTTGACAGGTCTATTACCTATTGGAATTTTGACAAAACAACATTATGCCTTAATTTTCAGTTTTCTGTCTCTTTTTCTCTTATTTTAGTTTTGAATATGCCATTTCTGTTGTTAGAGTAGAATTTTAAGCCATGTTAATGTTTTTTTTTCTTCTTCTAAATTAAGGAAATATATCTGTAGGACTTTGAAACCTCATTAATTGGGATTGAGCAAAGTTGTGAAGCTGAAAACATCTTTCTTGTACTTAATTTAAGCAGAAGATCTATTTTACAAGTTTTCACTTTTATAATGCAAAGACTTTTAAAGGTTTTCAAAGGTCAGTGCCCTCTAGAGGAAGGGGTGGAGGTAGGTACTTCAAAATACTTTCCCATGACATACTTTAGTCTGAGATGTATCACTGAAAGTTTCTTTTTCTAAACCTAACCCATTTCCAAAATAGCAAAAAGTAGCCCATCTAGAATTCTGCCCAAAAAATACCTAGATATGCCTATAAATTGTAATGAAAAAACAGAATTTGCATTTTCAAAAGCTAAGGCCAATGAAAAGCAGACTAAAAACTCAAAATTAACATGAACCTTTTGTCAGAATTCAGATATGCTAGTCTAGGGTAAAAACAAGTATGTAATTGACCAAAATTATGTAAAACTCAAACCCTCACATCTTGTTACCAAATAGAAATTGAAAAGAATTGTATATATGAATAAATAGCTAACAATCTAAGCTATGCATCAATATGGTTATTATTAAAATTAGGCCTAATTAAGATCAAACAATTGAAACTATTAGTTTATTGACTAATCTACAAGGATCTCTTTTTGTAAATACCACAATTATTCTATTTTGATCTATATATCCTTTCAGTGTTTTAGTTTTATTCAAATATTAACAGAAAGGTGATTTTCTTATGATTCTAAATATATAACTTTTATTGCTTGATATTTATTCTATAAACCATAAATATTAAATGTAATCTTTCTCCTCAATTACTTGTCAAAACAGATACCACATTTTTAATTTGTACTGACAAATTATTGGTGGAAATTTCATCAAGAAAGTGGGGCTCTTGTTGCTACCCTCACATTGCATTATGCTGTAGACTAGTAAAATAAGGGTAGACTAGTCCCAAAACCAATCTCTATTTTTCTGGAATGCCAAAGGATAGTGGTCTTTCCCAAAAACAGGTCTTACCCTAGAATAAGTATCAAGCAATAGAAGTTATATTTTTAGAACCAGAAGAAAATCAGATTTCTGCTAATATGTGAATAATAGCCTACTGAAAGGATATGGCCTATAGGATATATCAAAATAGGATAATTGGTATTTCCAAAAAGAGGCCCTTGTAGGTAGCCTTAGTCAAGTGCTTGATCTTAATTAATTTAATAATAATCATTGATGCATAGCCTAGATTTTTAGCTATTTTTTATATAGGCCTATACAAATCTTCTTAATTTTTTTTTGGTAACATGGAGAGAGTTTGGGTTTCACATAATTTTGATCAGTTGAATACTGTTTTTTTTTTTACCCAAGGTTATGATTCTTTTAAAGAGGCATAGTTTTCATAACTTTTAGGGGTAAAATTCTAGTTGATTGACTTTTGGCTATCTTGGAAAGTGGGTTAGGCTAGGAAAATGAAAGTTTCAGGGATGAGTCTAAAGGCTAAAGTATGTCCCAGGAAGGTATTTTGAAGTACACACCTCTACTCCTTCTCCCTTTAGAGGGCCCTAACCTTTGATGACCTTTAAAATATGTGTGTTATAAAAGTGAAACCTTGCAAAATAGATCTTCTGCTTGAATAAGGAACAACAAAATTGCCTTCAGCTTCACAACTTTGCTCAATCCCAATTTATGAGGTTTTATAGATATGCAAATACATTTCCTAAATTTTGAAAAAAAACCTTGATATGGCTCAGAATTATAATCAAATAAGAGGAATGGCATTTTCAGAACTAAAGGTAGAGAAAAGGCAACTGGTAACTGAAAATTAAGGTAAAATTTTGTTTTTTCAAAATTTCAATAGGTATAGACCTGTCATCTAGGCAAATTTCAGGGCCCTCTAGAGGGAGAAGGAATGGAGGTGGGTACTTCAAAATACCTTCCTGGGACACACTTTAGCCTTTAGACTCATCCCTGAAAGTTTCATTTTCCTAATCTAACCCCTTTCTGAGATAGCCAAGATTCAATCAACTAGAATTTTATGCTTTTAGGACTGCCTTCATATGTGGCCCTGTAATTAACACCAACAAATACTGCTTGACTTCTATACAAGTTTTGGTAAAATTCTAGTTGATTGACTTCTTGCTATCTCAGAAATGGGTTAGGTTAGGAAAATGAAACTTTCAGAGATGAATCTAGACTAAAGTATGTCCTGAGAAGGTATTTTGAAGCAACTGCCTCTACTCCTTCTCTCTCTAGAGCCCTGACCTTTGATGACCTTTAAAAACATGTGTGTTATAAATGTGAAACCTTGCAAAATAGATCTTCTGCTTAATTGAAGTACAACAAAATTGCTTTCAGCTTCATAACTTTGCTCAATTCCATTTTATAAGGTTTTAAGAATATGTAAATACATTGGTAAAATTCTAGTTAATTGACTTCTTGCTATCTCAGAAAGGGTTTAGGTTAGGAAAATGAAACTTTCAGGGATGAATCTACAGATTAAAGTATGTCCTGGGAAGGTATTTTGAAGCAACTACCTCTACTCCTTCTTCCTCTAGAGGGCCCTGACCTTTGATGGCCTTTAAAAATATGTGTTTTATAAAAGTGAAACCTTGCAAAATAGATCTTCTGCTTAATTAAAGTACAACAAAATGGTTTTCAGCTTCATAATTTTGCACAATTCCTTTTTATAAGGTTTTAAAGATACACAAATACATTTCCTAAATTTTGAAAAAAAACATTGATATGGCTCAAAATTCTACTCAAATAACAGGAATTGCATTTTCAGAACTAAAGGCAGAGAAAAAGCAACTAGTAACTGAAAATTAAGATAAAATGTTATTTTGTCAAAATTTCAACCAATATAGACCTGTCATGTAGGCAAATTTCAGGGCCCTCTAGAGGGAGAGGGAGTGGAGGTGGGTACTTTAAAATACCTTCCCAGGACATACTTTAGCCTGTAGACCCATCCCTGAAAGTTTCATTTTCCAAACCTAAACCCTTTCTGAGATAGCAAGAAGTCAATTAACTAGAATTTCACCAAAGTGGTAAAAAATAACTAGAATTTTACCCAAGTGGTAAAAAATAACTAGAATCTTACCAAAGTTTTAACTAGATTTAGTAAGTACCTAGAATACCGGTTTAACCTCTTCCTTACCTGTTGTTCTTCTTTAGGTGCTTCAGGAGCAGTAGGTTTAGGATACAAATCTGATCTTCCCTCTTCAACTTCTGGTTTGCTCTCAACTTGCTTATCTGTAGGATGAGAATTCGTAAGACCTTCAGCTTTTGCTGGTTCATTATGAGTGTCAGTATCAAAGTTATAATTTTCCATTTTACAGCAGCAAAAAGAATTTCAGTCAGAACCGGTATAAACTAACTTATTCATGCAAAACATCAATGAATATGATAAAATACAAAATGGCTTCCGCAAGACTGAAACCTTCCAGAGAACAACCACAGATAAAAAGAATTGAATTGCGACTTAGGACCTGAATAGACGTCAGACCTTTCCGCAAATTTTCGATTTTGGCGTCGTTTTCATAAAGAACTGAATTTTTTTAAAGCTATTCTTAATTTTTGGTTTATAAATTTCTAGACATATTATGTGACTATAGCAGGATAGTGATGTGATGTGCAGACTAATGTCAGGAATGTAAACAAGAACACTCTGTACAATTTCTTAGTAGAACGCCATGATATTTCAAGCGTTAAAAGGGCATGTGCCAAATATATATCAGTGCGACATGGCTCGATTTAAAGTTCAAGGTGTAATAGTGAAGCATACGCCTATGAGTGTTTGGCTCGCTCAAACGTCAACTAAACAAGAACAGAACCGAAATTCTCCCGAAGCTAAGCAAGGAAATAGCATATTTACTTTTCACTGTCTAACACTTCCAAATATACTTATTTCTAAGGGTGTAAAGATGTATATGCTCCCCATTAACACATAGAAAGAGGGCTGAATAGTCTTGACTGAAAGACCATAAGTTCGAACACAAGAAGCAAAATGATTGAAAAATTCCATAGATGTGGGGCTTTAATTAGAAACTATGTTGTCGAAAAAAAAACTTGCTAAGTTTTTGAACAATTGAAGCCATTTTAATGAATTACAGGCATCCTAATATTTATTTTTTCTTTTTAGTTTAGCCCAACAACGGTTTATGCTTCACTTTAAAGATCTACATAAACTTAGGACATTCGAGATTACGCGAAAAAGTCTTTTGAGCATAAAGGGTCTTGGCTAAAGCAAAACTCTAGCTTAAGAGAACTAAAAATGGTAGTTGAAACGATAAGGTAAGTTTTAAAATAGGAAAATCACAAATTATTTCCTGGGAAGGGGGAAATTCTTAGAGGTTGGGCCAGAAAACTGGTTATCTTTGATTATTTCAGGAAAGTTGAAAAAAGGCGTTGGGCCTATAGGGGCCTAAAAAAGAGAAAAGTTTCTTTGTTTTGACCACAGATTTGAAAAGACCTTGAACAAAAATTCCAAGACTGGCTTATAAGTTACATATAGACAAGTTTAAAAAAATCTTAGTAAATGGGAATGTTTTCAAAAATTAAATCGTTTATTCTTTATGTCAGAAAATTGGTGAAATATTTTTTTTTGTACTCCTCCCACAAAGAACCATTTGACATAGCATATCGTTTGTAGGGTCAAATCTGACTTTTCTTTGAACATGTATAGAATTAGTTTTCCTTAAATGAAGGCTATAAAGTTCAAACTACGGTTAATTAATATCTCAGAAGCGGCTAAGATTATTAATTTTAAACTTACAGAAACTATCGATGGTAATCTTGAACTAAACTAAACAAGAGCTAAGAGCTCATATGGCACCTGTGACGAGGCAAGAAGAGCTAAGAGCCACGAGATCATATGATATGAGCTCTAACAAAATTCTATGAATCAATAGATTGATTTAAAAGGAAAATAAGAGGTTTAATGCCGGTCAGGATTTAAAATAAAAGCTCTGAGTCACGAAGTCCTTCTAAATATCAAAATTCATTAAGATCCGATCACCCACTCGTAAGTTATAAATACCTAATTTTTTCTAATTTTTCCTCTCTCTTTAGCCCCCCCCCCAGATGGTCGAATAGGGGAAAACGAGTTTATCAAGTCAATTTGTGCAGGTCCCTGACACGCCTACCGATTTTCATCGTCCTAGCACGCCCAGAAGCACCTGACTCACCAAATCACTGAACCCCTGCCCCCAACTACCCCAAAGAGAGCGGATCCAGTACGGTGCCGTTAATCACGTATCAAGGACATTTGCTTATTCTATCCACCAAGCTTCATCCCGATTCCTCCACTCCAAGTGTTTTCCAATATTTCCCCCTCCAACTCCCCCAAATGTCAAAGATCTGGTCGGTATTTGAAATAAGAGCTCTGAGACATGCATTCCTTCTAAATATCAATTTTCAATAAGATCCGATCACCTATTCGTAAGATAAAAATACCCCAATTTTCCTGTTTTCCAAGAATTCCGGTTTTCCCCTCCAACTCCCCCCAATGTCACAGGATCTGGTCGGAATTTAAAATTAGAGCTTTAAAGTACAAGATCCTTCTAAATATCAAATTTCATTAAGATCTGGTCACCCTTTCGTAAGTTACAAATACCTCAATTTTCAAAATTACCCCCCCCCCCCAACTCTACCAAAGAGAGCAGATCCAGTCCGGTTATGTCAGTCACGTATCTTAGACAGGTTTTTATTCTTCCCATCCAGTTTCATCCTGATCTCACCGCTTTAAGTATTTTCTAAGATTTCCGGTCCCCCCAACTGACCCCCCCCCCCAATTACGCTGCATCCGGTTGAGATTTAAAATAAGAGATCTGAGTTACGAGATCCTTCTAAATATGAAGTTTCATGAAGATCCGATCTCTCCTTCGTAAGTTAAAAATACGTCATTTTTTCTAACTTTTCAGAATTACCCCCCCCCCCCCCCAATAGAGCAGATCCGTTCCAATTATCTAAATCACGTATCTAAGACTTCTGCTTATTTTTCCCACCAAGTTGCATTCCGATCCCTCCAATATAAGCGTTTTCCATGATTTTACCCACCCCAAACTCCCCCCCCCCCCAATGTCACCAGATCAAGTCGGGATTTAAAATAAGAGCTTTGAGACACAATATCATTCTAAATATCAAATTTCATTGAGATCCGATCACCCGTTCCTAAGTTAAAAATACCGCATTTTTTCTAATTTTTCAGAATTAACCCCCCACCCCCAGAACTACTCCAAAGAGAGCGGATCCATTCCGGTTATGTCAATCATGTATCTAGGACTTGTGCTTATTTTTCCCACTAAGTTTCATCCTGATCCCTCCACTCTAAGGGTTTTCCAAGATTTTAGGTTTCCCCCTCCCAACTCCCCCCAATATCTCCAGATCCGGTCGGGATTTAAAATAATAGCTCTGAGGTACGATATCCTTCCAAACATCAAATTTCATTCAGATCTGATCAACCGTTCGTAAGTTAAAAATACTTGATTTTTTCTGTTTTTTTTTTCTGAATTAACGGGCCCCCCACTCTCCCCCCAGATGGTCAAATCGGGAAAACTACTATTTCTAATTTAATCTGGTCCGGTCCCTGATACACCTGCCAAATTTCATCGTCCTAGCTTACCTGGAAGTGCCTAAAGTAGCAAAACCGGGACCGACAGACCGACTGACCGACAGATTTGCGATTGCTATATGTCACTTGGGTAATACCAAGTGCCATAAAAAAACTCAACATGCATGTGCTTTTCACAATGTATTTTCTGCAATATCTCAGGAATAGTTAGTAGTAGCCTATTAAGTTGAAACTTTCAGAGGATGTGTAAGGAGATTTCGAACTCAATTTTAATATTTATTTGTGTCCCTGTTTTCAAAAGTGCGTATCTGCAATATCTCAAGAATGGCTTATGGCATTTGGCTGAGACTTTCAAGAAATGTTCCAGGGATGGTTCAAATAAATCAAAGGCAGCAAATAGAAGTAATAAATTAAAAACAGGCCGGAGAAAACTACAGAAATATGCGAAATATTGGAACAATTCAAAAAACTTGATGCGGCGAAAGAAGAAAAGCACAGACGTCAATAAATGTTATTAATGGCATTAATGAAAATGTTATGAGTTTTCAGTACGAAAAGTAAAAACATCCCCCAATCAGTATGAAAATAATAAAGTTTGCATCGTTAAGCCATGTGAAAATAATGAACATTAGAATTTAAGGGGCGATAAAAAATATTTACTTACAAAAAAGGGGAAGCCTTTATATGGAAAACCAACATCCACGACTACAAAAATCCTGTGAAACGACGATGAAACATTGAAAAACGGGAAGTAAATTTAGTTGGTCATGTAAGAATTTAAGACGTACCCTATACCTCGTTCAAAATGTTTTTTGTTTTGTTTTTGCTCTCGTTTAACCCGTAATATTCAGTGTTATTCTTAATTCAAACAAATAATTATTAAAAATACAAAAGGAATAATTTTGTTTTGGTAAGAACTCTATTTAAAAGGTAAATTATTGTGCAGAACCCTAATATCTGAAGGACTATGACATTGGGAATTTGGGGGAGATATGAGCAGTGGGGACTTTTTAAATTTGAACCAAGACATAGGGGGTATACTAGTGGAGCTACCGATCCCTCATGAAGTTATTACACACACCCACAGAAATCACTTTCTAAAAACAGAGCAACCCCCTCCTTGCATTTAGTTATGGTTCATAAGTTTTAACATCGCTCCTTAACTTTAGCAAAGCCTTTGATATATTGCAGTATTTTTCATTTTTAGTTTTATGTTTTCTTATTCTATAAAAAGGACATGGAATTTAAAACATTACTTGAATGAACCTTCCCCTTATTCAAGTGTTTTTGTAAAAAATCGCGGCCCCGTCACAGCACTGTGGTACATATTATCCTTCCTAAGGCATTCTAAGATAATTTCATGGTAAAAATATGCTTTAAATCCTTTGACTCGCGTTTTTGTAAGTCATCCCCAGCGTGATACACCATGTATATTCACACCACCGAGGCAGACCAGGGCTGGGATATGATACCCTATGACACAAAACTGTCATTCCTAAAGCATTCTCATTTATTATCAGATATTTTCCTAAAAAATACTCTTTAAGTCCAATGGTTCGTGTTTTTGTTAGCCACCATCGACATGATACACCATGCGATTTCACTCCAACGTGGCCCACTATAGCTGGTACACGGCATTTCTGGTACAAACTATTATTTCTAAGGCGTTTTTAGATATTTTTATGATAAAAATAATGCTTTAAATCCATCGGTTCGTGTTTTTGCAAGTCAACCTCAACATGACACACCATGAGAATTCACGCCAACATGGCACACTATGGCTGACACATCACACCCAGTGGCAACCCCCATTATTCCAAAGACATTTTTCAGATACTTTACTGTTGAAAATAATGCTTTAAATCCATTGGTATATGTTTTCGCAGCCACTCCTAACGTAATGTCCACATGAAAATTCATGCCGGCGTGGCACACTATGGCTGGTACAAGATACCCTCTTGTGCCCCTCATCATTCCTAAGGTATTTTCAGATGTTTTCTTAATAGAAATCAGGTTTTAAATCAATTGGTTGTGTTTTCGTAAGGCAAGCCACCGTGATGACCTCATGGCAATCCCCAGCCTGTGCCACTCTTTGACTGTCTCATGGCAACCTCTGGCATGAATTATCGCACCTAAAGTATTTTCAGATATTTTCAGGATTAAAATAAAAAGTGGAATTGCTTTGTTTCATTTTTGGTTCTTATGTTTATAAGTATTGTGTATGTACCGTGATTCTTTCATGTACCGTGATGACCTCGTGGCAATCCCCAGCCTGTGCCACTCTGTGACTGTCTCATGGCAACCTCGGGCATGAATTATCGCACCTAAAGTATTTTCAGATATTTTCATGATTAAATTAAAAAGTGGAATTCCTTTGTTTAATTTTTGGTTCTTATGTTTCAACCACAGTCTTTTTACTTTTGTCCCAAATAAACAACAATACCAAAGCGGAATCGCTATTGCTTTATTTTCTCATTCTTTTGTTTCAACCTTTCGACTTTTTCCTGAAAATGGCAATGTTAAAGTGGATTTTTTTGTTTCTTTTCTCATTCATAAGAAAGTTCAAATTGTAATAATGTAATCTTAAATTAGTTTCTTTCTTAGATTAAGGGCTCTTATGAATTTTTGACCTCTCTGGTGTGTTATTTTTCCAACTTCATAATGTTTGAACAGTAAAAGTTATGTATGATAAGCCAAACATTGGTATATCTGATGCTTTCGGACATACATGCTAGATTCTTCATGCTGAATTTTGTAAATTGAGGTAAGAGAGTTTAAACCGCAATAATCTGTTCTTAGATTGCTTTCCTCCTTAGTTTAAGAGGGGCTATGAAATTTGACCCCTACGGTGAGTTATTTTAAAAAACATAAATAATTCTTACAAAATGCAAAATATTTCTCACAAAACAAAAATTTACTCTTATAAAATACAAAAATACTTCGCTATATTCTAAAATGATTCTGACAGAATGAAAGATAGTTGGAGCAGAAAAGAAAATACTTGCCGAAAACATGAAAATTTTTATTACATCCCAAATGCTGCTTATAGACTATAAAAAGTTGAAACATAATAAAAATTAATTCCGACAGAACAAAATAATATTCCTACTAAATATAACAATACTTTGCACAATTCTTAAATAGTTCTAACAGAAAGAGCAATAGTTGGCGTAGAACACAAAATACTTGCAACAAAACACAAAAATTCAAACAACATCCCAAATACCTCTTATAGAACACAAAAAGTTCAAATATAATCCACAGTAATTCCTACAAAACATAAAAATCATTCTTACGAAACACAAAAGTACTTTGCGAAGTTCTGAAATAGTTCTAACTGAATGAAAAATAGTTGGTGCAGAACACGGAATACTTGCTATAAAACACAAAATTCTAATAACATCCCAAATACTTCATATATAATACAAAAAATTTTCAGGGATAATCCAAAATAATTCCTACAAAACAGATATAGCCCTTGCACAAGACGAAAGTATTCTATGCAATTCTAAAATAGTTCTAAAAGAATGAAAAATAGTTGGTGCAAAACACAAAAGACTTGCTACCAAATACAAATTCTAATTTTAAAAACGTGCTAATTACTTTTTATAGAATAAAAAAAGTTCAAACAATCCAAAATAATTCCTACAAAACATAAAAATTATTCTTACCAAATACAAAAAATATTTTGCACAATTTTAGAATAGTTCTTACAGAATGAAAAATCGCTGGTGCAGAACACAAAATACTTGCTACAAAACCTAAGAATTCTGACAACATCCCAAATACTTCTCATAGACTATAAAAATTCAAACATAATCCAAAATAATTTTTAAAAGACAAAAATACTCTTGTGAAATAGAAAATACTTTGCACAGTTCTAAAACAGTTCTAAAAACTGTACGAAAAATAGTTCGCTCAGGATATAAAATACTTAGTACAAAACACTAACATTCTAACAACATCCCAAATACATCTTACCGAATACAAAAAGTTCGAACATACTAGAAAATAATTCTTAAAGAACAGAAATAATTCTTACAAAATACAAAAATTATTTGCATAATTCTAAAATATTTCTAAGAGAATGAAAAATAGCTGGCATAGAGCACAAAATACTTGCTACAAAACACAAAAAGTTTAACAACATCCAAACTGCTTCTTAGAGAATCCAAAGAAGTTAAAACATAATTCAAGTCAATTCCTACAAACACCACTGATTCTACAAAATACAAATATATTTCACACAATTCCAAAATAGTTCTAACAGAATGAAAAATAGTTGTTGTAGAACACTAAATACTTGCTAAAAAACACACAAATTCTGACAACATCCCAAATCGTTCTTATAGAATACAAAAAAGTCAAACATAATCCAAAACCATTCCTGCAATACAGAAATAATTCTTAAAAAACACAAAAGTTCTAACAAAAGCCGAAACGGTTCTTAGAAAACAAATATTATTCTTACAAAATGAAAAAAAACTTTAAACGAATACAAAGACTTCTAATTGAAAAATGCTTGTTACAAAAAAAAAAAAATACTTCCACAAAACCTAACGCGGGTACCTTCAGCTAACCTACTAAACCACGGGTACCTGCAGGCAACCTACCACACCCAGGAACCTCAAACCGACTTACGGCTGCAAAAAGTACCTACTGCCAACCTACTGCTTCCTCGGATACCAGCAACTAACCTTCAGCTGCCCCCAGGTACCTGCAGCCAACCTACCACAACTGGCGTATCTGATACAATCCTAATGTCTTACCTGGGTTAAATAATATTAACTGATTTAAAGCTAGGTTCGTTTGGGCTCAAAATGCGTGCCTGCATGTTTTCTGAACCCAAATAAACCTAGTTTAAAATCAGTTAACATAATGTAGCCTAGGTTAAAATTAGGTTGGCTGCAGGTACGCCAGTTGTGGTAGGTTAACTGCAGGTACCTGGGGGAAGCCGTAGATTGGTTGCAGGTACCCAGGTGAGGTAGGTTGTCGGAAGGTACCTGGGGCTGGTTTTCAAAAGTATTTTGTATTTGCAGTAAGCATTCACTGCTTCGGATATGTAATATTTTTTATTTTATTTTGTAAGAATTCTTTTTTTCTAAGAACTATTTCTGACTTTGTTACAACTTTTTGTATTATGTAACAATTATTTCTGTTTTTTAGGAATCTTTGTGTTTTTTTTAGCAAGTATTAGTAAGAGGATTTTTTATATTTGTAGGAATTATTTGGATCATGTTTGAACTTTTTGTATTCTATAAGAAGTATTTGGGACGTTGTTGGAACTTTTGTATTTTGTAGCAAGTGTTATGTGTTCCGCACCAAATATTTTTCATTCTCTTAGAACTATTTTAGAAGTTTGTAAAGTATTTTTATATTTTGTAAGAATTATTTCTGTTTTGTAAGAATTGTTTTGGATTATGTTAGAACTTTTTGTATTCTATAAGAAGTATTTGGGATGTTTTTAGAATTTTTGTATTTTGTAGCAAATATTTTGTGCTTTGCACCAGCTATTTTTCATTCTGTTAACACTATTTTAGAATTGTGTGAAGTATTTCTGTATTTTGTAAGAATAATTTTTGTTTTGTAAGAATTATTCTGGATTTTTTAGAAACGTTTGTATTTTGTAAGAACTATTTTTGTTTCGGAAAAATAGCTCATCAAAGGGTTCAAAAATTTATAAGACCCCTTAACCTAAGGGAAAAATAATCTAAGAACACATTATTGCGATTTCAATTCTCTTGCCTCAATTTTCAAAGCTCGACAAGAGGAAGGCAGCAAATATGCCTGGAAACATCAGATATACCAACGTTCGGCATATCACAATATCTTTAACTATTCAAAAATCATTAAAATGGAAATAAAGTCACCCTAGGGGTCAAAGGTTCATAAGACCTCTTAACCTAAGGTAGAAATTAATATAATTACACATTATTGCGATTTCGACTCTCTTATGAATGAAAAAAGAAACAAAGCAAATCCCCTTTAATATTTCTATTTTCAGAAAAAATGTCGAACTGCCAAGTTGAAACATAAGAATGAGAAAGGAAACAATAGCAATTCGGCTTTGGTATCTCTATTTTCGGAAAAAAGTCAAAGAACGTGTTGGAAACAAAGGAATGAGAAAAGAAACAAAGCAACTCCGGTTTAGTATTGTTATTTCTTGCAAAAAAGCCACACTGCCCCAGTTGAATAAAAATGAGAAAAGAAACTTAGGTAGTTCTGCTCTAGTATTTGTATTTTTGAAAAATTTGAACAACCCTGGTTGAAACATAAGAACGAAAACAGAAACAGAGCAATTGCAATTTTTATTTTTATCATGTTGATCATGCTTTAGGTGTGATAATAGGTGCCAGAGGATGCAAAGAGCCAGTCAGAGAGTGGCACGGGTCGGGTGTTGTTACAGGATGGGGCCATCACGGTGTGTTGGCTTGCAATAACATGAGCTAATGAATTTAAAGCATGATTTTATGAATAAAATATCTAAAAATACCTTTAAAATGATATAGGGTGCAAGAGTGTGTCATCTGCCAGCCATAGTGTGCCACGGTGACGTGAATTGCCATGGGGGATTACATTGGAGATGGCTTGCGGAAACAGATACCGATGGATTTAAAACATGATTTTTATCATGAAAATATCTGAAAAATACCCTAGGAACTACAGTTTGTGCCGGAGGGTGCCGTGTGCCAGCCATATTATGCCACAGTGGCATGATTTGACATGGTGTATTACTTTGGGAGTGGCTTACGAAAAAAGACAATGGATTAAACTAGTCTTATCGTGCACTTGGGTAGAGTAAACCGGCAAAGTTATTTTCCCCAATGAATCAATTTTTATGACATTTTCTTAGAGGGAACTTAATTGTCCATGTCCCGCCTCCAATGGACTCCCAATATCCCTCCCCAAACTCCCCCCTTTTGACCTTTTTCCTAACTTTAACATGTTTTTTTCAACTTTAAATTTTTGCTTACTTTTTATACTTAGAAACTTTTTCAATTTTTTTCATGTTTCGAAATGACATAAAATATACTTAAAACAAAAACAAACTCACATGCATTTTCTCCAAAATATGGATTGAAGATGATATAGATGTTACTTGTGATTTGTACTATTAGAAAAATATTTTTTGTAGTATCACTTTTCTTTTTTTTACTTATATTTTTTTTTAATTGAAAATTTTTTGAACTAGGAATTTTTTGGACTCAGAATTCTATGGGACTTAGAATTTTTAAAAGTATTGGTTAGTATTGGGGTATAAATAAATTCAAAATTAATAAAGTCGTATATATTTTAAGTGAACGTACGACAGTCCTCTGGGGGAAATGATACAGTAAAGCCCTTTGAAAAGTATTGGTTAGTATTGGGGTATGCATAAAGTCAAAATTAATAAAGTCGTATATATTATAAGCAATGATACAACAACCCTATGGAGGAAACGATACAATAAAGCCTTTTGAAAAGTATTGCCTAGCATTTGGGATGTAAATAAAGTCATATACATTTTAAGCGATGATACAACCGCCCTATTAGGAAAACGATATAATAAAGACTTTTGAAAAGTATTGCTTAGCATTGACGCATGTATAAAGTGAAAATTATTAGGCATGTACATTTTAAGGGATGATATGACAGGCCTTTGAGGAAAATGAAGCAGTCAAGCCTTCTGAAAAGTATTGCTTAGTATTCGGGATATGCATAAAGTTGAAGTGAATAAAATCGTATATATTTTAAGCGATGATACTACAGTCCTATGAGAGAAATGATTCAATAAAGCCTTAATTGGTGAGTGAGTATGAAAAATTAATAAAAAGCACTTTAACTGACGACAAACTCAGTTAGTAAGTAAATGCGGAGTGTTGTGAATGAGCATAGACGATTTGATAAAAAACACTTTTGACTACAAAAAACTCTGGTAGATGATACATTCCCTGTGATTTAGTTGCTGAATGGGTGCCAAAAAAATAATAAAAATGAACAAAAAACTCTGGTAGATGATACATTCCCAGTGATTTAGTTGCTGAATGGGTGCCAAAAAAATAATAAAAATGACTT